>NW_024881557.1:1105000-1385308 GCF_019059575.1 Amphibalanus amphitrite
CATTCAGCAATGACGCATGTCCTACGACGCATTTGAAGCATTTTGGAGGCTGACTCAGCGGTCACAGGGATCGAAAATAGTCAAAATAGCGGCTTTAGATGCGATGACAGTTTTTTTACGAATAGCTTTTGAAGTAATCAAGCAAGGCCAAAACTAAAAGTACCATCGTAATTCTCTCGTTATTCCGCATCGAAACATGTATGTGTTGACCTCGAGAGGTCAAGGTCAAAGGTTGGCTTCAGGTCACGTTACCTCAGGTCGCTTGACCTGAAGGTTACGTGAGTTCAAGGTCATCATGTATATCATTCGATGCGCCTTGACGAGCTGAACACAATGAGACCATTTGCGCGGCTGTATTTTTTCTGTAAGTATTTATTAGCAAAAAAAGCGTTAGGTAACCTTTGATGACGTCACATGCCCTTACAGCTGTCCAGTAGGAAATATGGCATCAAGGTAGTCAAAGTTGGTTATGAATTATGTCCTTTATGGTATAATTGACCATGACAACTTGGCCGTCCCAGCATAGTGACTCTGAGCGCACCGACCAAGTTGCCCCGCTAGTCCCGGCCAAATAACCCCACATTGCCATTCTGAAAATTTTTGTCTATAAAGTCGTCATGGCTGTACAGAACTAGATGAAATTGCTCTGGGAACCGCTGAACACCCTCAAGAATGGCGCTATAATGTTGGAATTCGTTTACAGCCCAAATACTACATGTTATACAAATTTTTAAACGGAAGTAAAAGTTATCATTTTTTGACGAAATTCACGTTTTATTAAATTTGAATAAAACTAAGAGGGGGAAAGTTTTGACATTTGTTCTGGAGTATGTTCTGACGATGACAAATGAATAGAGACTAAAGTTATTTCATTCACTTTTATCAGCTTTCGTACAGGTGGGGGCGGCCAATTTACACCACCGGCCAAATTACCCCACTCTCCCCTATGTGTTTAAGGTCGAACTACGAATATCCCATAAGGTACCCTTATCCATGCAACCTACATCCCTTCGCCATTTACGTTCTATTGGAGTCTCACCTGAATTATCGGATGATCTTTTGTTCAAAGCATTGATAAATTCGGTGTAAGCAAGACGTGAAATGATAGTTTCTGTACCTAAAATAGCGATTTGGTAAGGCATGATCGGATAAGATACTTCTTTAATTGTGTTTTCCTCAGTTTCCAGCGCAATGCTTCTTATTAATGACTGGGTACAAAGGAAGGTCATTTTAATGTTAAACATATGATTTACTTCGTCACAGTTCAGCAATAAGCCTGTGCATGCCGACTGCGTTAGTGGTGACGGACGACGGTGAGTGGTGACGCTGTTGCCCACTGCAATGGCGAACAATGATCAGCCCATAACACGTCTATGTCTTATGTCTTTACAGCAAACATATGTGTAGCTCGATGTACGTTTTGCCAGTGAGCCATGGTGTCCGCACTGTCTTCGTCGTTTTGCAGTGTCAGGGGACAGCAGTTATGCAGCAGCGTCCATGTAGTTAGGAGCGGAAACTCTACAGATATGATGTCTTCCTGTTATGCTCTATCCAACTGTAATGTTAGTGACTACTCCCTATTAGGTTTTGTCCACTGATCGGTGTTTCAAGAACCTGAGTTCTGACACGTCCTTTCTGATTTCCCTTTGTAGCCGAGCCGGTGATTGAGAAGGCACTCGCCTCTGCGCCGGAAGATGCCGTCTTCGTGCATGTGTCCGTCGGGCCGCGAGACTTGTGAGTAGCGGGGAGGGAAGGGCGGCCTTGTTGAAGTGTGTTGTTTGATGGAGACATGATGGGTTGTAAATACGGGACAGCTGCTAATCATTACGTCTTGTATTGGAAATCGAGTTCCATCGCGCTCGAGATCGGCATTTCGGTATATGAGCGAAGAACGAGCTGTAAAGTTTCATGCCCTTTATGGTTCACCGATATTTAAATTACGCCGGCTCACTGACAAAACACTTGCATTTCACTAGTGCCAATCATTCAAGTCGCCCACAGCCCACTCCACCCCCTCTGACGAGTTCCCTCCTCCCCTCCGTCGTCCAGCTGGAAGGACCCCAACTGCGTTTTCCGTACCGACGAGCGCACCCGGCTCAAGTCGGTGCCGACGCTGATGAAGCTGGGTACCGCGGAACGGCTGGCAGAGGACCAGCTGATGAAGGCTGATCTCGTTGAGATGCTGCTCTCTGAGTGAGCGGGCTGGGGAAGATCTGGGGCCGACTGTACGGTCAGTGTCCTCAGGGACAGGTGGATGGTGACCCAAGGCCAGAGCGAGGACGGGACAGCTCGCAGGGTCGGAGCTGTGTGCGTGCTGTGTTCAGCTAGGTGGCTGCTGCCTAATAAGCTGATCGGCCTCGCCTGGTTCCCTTCCAATCGTCACCCTGCTCGTCCCAAAGATCGCTACGATACGCGATGGTGATTTGTTCCAAAGTTGGACACTTGATCCCCAGCTATGCTGGAACCCATCATGCCATATTGGCTCTGACAAAGATCAACAATTGAGTGCTGTAAGTGTGCACTTCAAGTGAATTTTAAGACGAATAGGCGTGGATATGCTTCGCTATTGAACTGTTACAACAATATGTGATAGTTATATTCCAAATACATGCCACTGAAATCATATTTCGTTTTTTCACTTCTATGAATATGACACTGGTGGAAAATGAAGCGAAAGATAAGTATATTTTCAACTCCGACACACGCACACGACATGCTCCACTCGGTCATTCGACTGTCACACCGTCGATCGAACGAGCCTCGGCAGGCGAGTTAACCTCTAGCGTTACACTGTGACTGTCCCTGTCAGCCCGTGGCAGTCGAGTGGGCTCGCCGGGACCGCTCGGCACCGGCACTCCGCAGGCACTACGTCATGTCACACCATCACGATATCACAGCAGGGGCGGACGCGCCGCCCCGCCGGCGGCCCCGGCACGACCGCCGCGCCGGCGCTCAGCCGCCACCCTCGCTGCTCAGCCACAGCCGCTCTGGCGGCGCGGGTCGCTATCGTCCCGGAGCCCGCTGTGTGACCTGCCGCTCCTCTGCTCTCCTCTCAGTCTCCGCGGACGGGCACCTCTCAGTTCTCCTCAGTTCGTCTCCCGATCTGCTGCTCACCCCCTGGCGGCCAGGCTGAGAACTGTGAGTGCCAGCAGCGCCGGTAGATGGCAGGCGGCGGCGGCGGCTGTGCTCTTGGGCTCCTCCGGCTCCGGCTCCGGCTCGGGCGTGGTGGGCGGCTCGGTGGGCGGTGGCTCTGTGCCGCGCTGTGCCGTGCTCAGTGCGTGGTTGATGGCGCGCATCAGCTTGTACTTGGTGCCGCAGTTGCCACGGAAGTCGTCAGTGTCGAGTGTCCACACCATGGCTCCTGCCAGCTCGTACCGCATCGCCAGCTCCACCTGGTGGTCATAGCGGGCGTCAGTGGAATGTGGCCGCAGGGCACGGACTGGGGGACGGGAAGGCCAAAGTACTTACTGTGGGGACTGTAGGTAGAGAAGAACATCGACTGCACACGCTTTTTCTGAAGTCAAACCCGACTTCAGAAAACCATGAAAACTAAATAGTCGGGGGACGGGCTGGTCGAATTTGGTTAGAGGTTGAGCTCTGTCTTCGATGGATGGGATGACGATGTTGTTTAGGATGTCAATGAGCCACTGTCACCGATAGGTGGGGCGACTGTGATTGGGTCGGGAATGGGGCCTCGGTTGGCAACAGTCTCTCAGCAGGATCTGTTTATGACGGAGCCTGAGCCGGTGATGGGCAGTTGGTAAATATTTAACACTTTGCCGTGCCATCAGCAGTGACGGAATACTTTTCAGGATGTTTTCAGTGATAGTGCGTCTGGCATGCACCGTACATGTAAATTTCAAGGGCTTCACATGGCATGCTAGGTGATCAAACACGGGTATCAAACCAGAGGGCAGTCCAATTTCCCCCATGATTGTGTTGGTTTGTTGGACATGCTCGATATCCCGAGAGATATAGCTATTAACGTACGGCAACCGATGAAAGTACAGTCTCTGCTTAGCATTTTCCTTCTCTGATTAGCGAGAGCACTCAGAACCTCAGAACATCTGAAATCCTGCTCTCCTCCGCGTCATACTCGTCGTTCGTACGCTTTCTCATCACACTGTCCACGCCAGTAAATAGTTCGTATCCCGCGACCGCCCCCCCCCCCTCTCCCCTGCACTGTCTCCCCTCCAATCCGTCCCCTCATCTCCCTCACCTTGTTTGTGATGGACTGTTCGTCGTCGAGGCTGACCCACATGTTCTTGTGGAACACGTAGGGCACCTTGGCCTCGTCATCCCATCGCGTGGTCCAGGCGATCGGCTCCGCCGCGCGCATCTCACACATCTCGTTATAGCCGAGGAAGCCGTCCTCGCGCGTGTAGGGGCCCTTGAAGGCCTTCTCGGCGGTCGGGTCGCCCACTTCGTGCCGGTCGACGTCGACCAGTTTGAAGGTGCGCCCGTAAAGAGGTACGCCAAGGACCAGCTTGGCAGGGTCGGCGCCAAGCTCCAGGTAGGTGTTCAGCGTGGCGTTCTGGGAAGACATGTGAGATGTCAGACAGATGGCGAAGATGGCTCGTCCTTTGTGAAGCTGGGCCCGATCTGCCAACGTTGCTATGCTCTCTGTCACGATCCACATATCGTTCGTGGTAAGCAACGGACAGCTTGGTAATTGGTTGGTCTCGGACCATTCGCTCTAAGCTCGCAATACCACCCAATCTTGTCTCTTCCACTCAAAGGTGATGCATTCCACTGAAACACCAGTGACGCTCTACACTGCTGCAGCTAAGGCGACCTCGCATGCGGGTTGCGAGTTTTTGGGTTTTCGAGTTTCTTCACAATCAAATAATACAAGCTGAGTGACCCACACTACCATCTAACAAGCAAGTCTGCATGTTTTTGGCTTGCGAGCCACCTTACATCGCATTCCAAAAGTTGATTTTGAGCCAACCTTCGATTTTCCTCGCTGCGAGGTCTCCGAGTTCTGCGAGGCTTGCGGGTTTTTCGTTGGAGTCGAATTTTGGTTCGTTGCGGTGGTACTGCGACTATATGTAATTTTCTGAAGGTGTACCGGCTTCACTGCATTCATGAAGTTAACATTAGGATACGGTCTAATTACTCTATGAATTAGTATTATGCCCGCAAACTCAAAACCCGCAAACTCGCAACCCGCATGCGAGGTCCAGTGTGGGGCGGCCTGACTCTATTCTACGCCATACCTCTGCCATTCGATCCCACCACTCCACGCTCCTCTAAAGCCCATCTCCATCCCGCCGTCAGCAAGCTATTCGCTGTCCACAGCTACCCTCCACCCTCCTCCCTGCAGCAGTCCCAGCACCCGTGACTTCGTAACCAATGACTCCGCGAACTCAAGGATTTCGCGGACACACGGTAACACCCATACTATCCGGCCGTCTCGCTGCCACTCACCACGCTGAGTTCCTCGCCGGTCAGCGGCGCGTTGTGGCCGGTCTCCTGGTCCCACTTGCCGTGGTAGTCGTACGACATGATGTGGATGTAGTTGAGCAGCTTGGACAGCTTCGGCACGTCGTATGACACGCTGATGATGGACTGAGGCGCTGCCACGGCAGCCGTCAGAAGCCAGCCGCGCGGCTCGTACGCCTCACGCAGCTCCTGAGGTCAGAAGTCAAAGGTCAGACGGGATCGGACAGAGATTCGACAGAAGTCAGACTAAGTTGCTATGAGATAACTTAGAGGCCCCTTACAGCGAGGAAAGACGGATCGTATGACTTGCATGCGCTAATTGTAGAATGGGAGATCCAGCCTCCCAAAGCTATTCTGACCTTATTTTAAGTTAGAAGCGAGCAAAATGACCTCACATTTCCGGGCGTCCGGGTGATCTGTTCTGAGCCTGCTTGTTCCTGGTCCTTCTATATCGGACGCTGGTCAACGTTGCCCGTTCACTGCCAGTAACCTACCTCGACGAGTTTGACGAAGTTCTGCTTGTCCTCGGGGATGCCCATCCGCCGGGCCGGGTACTCCCAGTCCAGATCCAGGCCGTCGAAGCCGTGCGTCCTGCGGCGGAAAAGTCACCTTTCAAGACCTTTAGTCACTATGCAATGTTTGATTAGTCGGGCTAGGTTTGGTTCGATAACCGACGGATAGCGCTAGTCCGTTCACTGGCTGTTCGAAGGATGTCGATGAACAGGATGCAAGACAGGACAGAGGACTGGTCGGGTGAACAGGAAGGTCGGCCGGGATGGCGCGAGAGGCGGACGGTGAACAGTTAAAGGTGATCAACAGCCAACCAGCCAGCCAGTTAGAACCACACCGCATTCGGCATTGTGAAGAGTTTGAGCACCGAATCCGGGGCGGGCAGTCAGCTGGGAATACGGAAAGTACGGAGACCGACGAGAGGCATGCTAAAAGACGCCACCATACGGATGTGGATGCGGATGGCGGAGCTCATAAAAGTCGTTTGAGTTTTGACGGACGTGAAGATCCGGTAATAGTAACCAGAACGGAAAACGGTGACGCGATTTAGTCCGGTTGAGCGCAGCACGCGATGGTGATAACGGATGCGGCGCACCGCGTGAAATGACGTCATAAGTGGCGTGCAATGACGTCAAAAGTGGCGTGGAATGACGTCACTCCAGTGGGCGCTCCGGTAGCCGTTCTGAGCGGGCCACCCTTGCAGCCTCAGCAGTTTGCTCGCCGTCCGATAGATAGCTCATCTATTGCGGCCTTGTTTCTGCCACAGTTGCACAACGAGCCTCTGACATCTCGCACGCGCCGGTGCTTCTTTAGGTCAGCGCCGAGACGGCTGACCTGTTGGCGCGGAAATCGGAACCGGTTGGCGCCGTCTGGGTGTGCGGACGGACAGGATTGCGCCGGGAGCACTGACCGCCGGCCGGCCGGGGAGTGTCCACACGTGCCGCCGAGCGGAGGACAGCGACTGCAGGTGGCCGCGGCCGCTACTGAGTGCCGGTACACCGTCCCAGGTCGGCTGCAGCCGCGGGAACGACGGCAGGATGAGTCAGGTCCGAGCGTATGACCCGAAACGGACACCGTAAGCAATGACTGGCTGCTGGGTATTTTCCACGCCAAACTTAGCGACCTCGTCCTATGATAATGAGTATGGAGTTTGAGGCCAAACCTTTCTCAAGCAGATGTCCAATACAGTGGCGGCGCTACACTGCTGAGGCGTAATTCGCACCTCCCTATTCCGCGGTATTTACTCCCGGCAGCTGCAAACACAATAGGTCGTACAAACTACAAAGCAATCACGGGTGCAGCGGCTGCTTACGTGAGGAAGTCGATGGTGCTGTTGATGAACTTTGCCCGCTTGACGGGGTCCTTGGCCATGTCTGAGTACTTCTTGGAGCCTTCGTTCCAGCCGCCGACAGCAATGGTGACCTTGAGTCGCGGGTTGAGACGCTTCAGCTCGACAAACTTACGGTAGTAACCTGCGAATGAGGACGGGGAGAGGGGTGAATAGAATAAACACTGGCTGATGGTGGAACACTGGGAGACGACATTACGACACTAACCAAATCAAACACCGGCATTGCCTGCATATACAATGATAGTTACACACATCACGCCATCCACCAGTCTTCATGCAATGGTGAACTTTCGGTATCAGATGTCCTTGAGTAACAATCAAAAGTAGGCAGTTGAAGTAGCGCAATGATTTTGTTGCAAAAATGCTGCTGGCAAGGAATAAACCGTACAAAAAGTCTGTCATAAACGCGAACCAAGCGTAAAAATGGGCTTGTGCTGCCAAATTGGGCGCTCCAATTTGGGATAATCCATGTAACTACTTATCGGAACTACCAGCATGCCAAGCGTGCTAGCTATGTGAGTGACGTAATAACAGGCTAGCCCAAATTGTCACGTGTTGTGCCTATGTGATATATTGACTTGCAAATGCACATGCATTAGCACACGTAGGTATTTGGTTTATTGCGCTATACGACACTCGGGAGAAAACCGTCTAACTGTTCGCCTATAAAAAAATATGAAAAATGTTTGGTTCGTGATATTTAGCGAAATAGCTTCATAGCTTTAGAAAATGAATACAATTTCAGCTAATGTGGTTTGAATTCATTCGTTTGCACTTTGCATCATGGACATTTATATTTCCCACTAACAGCGAGTTAATTTTTTGATAGCATTTTTATAGGGCGAATTTCGGTGCACTTTATCCCATTCTGGCTTCACCTTTATTGGTGATATCTATGTAGGTGTCCTCCTGTTAGCTACATTTTCGCTGTTCTCAGTGCTTATGTTATTTATCTCCAGACTCCACCTTGAGTTTGTTCTTAGCAAGATTGTCCCCTCACCTAGAGTTACCTGACAATTTGCAATGTCTGGTTCCTGTTACCAGCTCTGGTGTCCGTGTTTCACACCGTCCCTGCCAGTCGGCCGCCTGTGCCGGTTGGTACCGTCCCCCTCCCCCCCCCACTTGACTGAGTCGGCCGGCGGAGCGGGCCGCGGTGAAGGCCGCCCGCCGCCGCTCGACTGTTACTTCCGCCGCTACGTACCGCCGCCGCAGCCGTCTCAATAGCCGTCTGAATAGCGGGACAGTGGGGCCGTGAAAACGCACTTATTCCGGCTGTATTATAACGGTCACATGATGACCTGGGCGGCGGTAGGAGGCTGGCTGATTAGTTATATCCTATATTTTTTGGCAATAGTTATAGGCCACCCTTAGACGTATCCATTTCTTAGGGGACTGCTTTCTATTTTTTCTGATTTAGTTTGGCATAACTGCATACCTTTCGACCCATTTCACGCGTTTTCGTGCAGTTATTAAAACTGACGGATAATTTAGGTACCTACTACATCGCTAGCCTGAACGTATATTCCTGTTGAGTTCGTGAATCAGCTCATAATACCCCGTTAGGAACAAATGTTTGTACAACCCATGCGCCTGGCTCTGGTGCACTGCCAAACTAACTATTAAACAAGATACCCTACAGCCTGGTGTTTGGCAATAAACTGTGGACTTCTATGTTTACAGTCCATGTCTAAGTTCGACACTGTTGACCTGTCCCTGCTGATGATACATTTTGGAAATAATACAGAACGGTCGCTCCTTAGTCCTTACCCCACCCCCTTCCGTTCAAGTCAGAGATAAGCACCGGTATCATGTTGCAGCTTTGACTGACCGTGGCCTCCTCCGGCGTCCAAGTCGAGGTTGGGGTCGAGCGATCGGATCTTGTGGCTGGTCTCGTCCAGACCGGCGAACGCGTACACGACGTGTGTGCACAGCTGCGGGTCGATGTTGTCCACGGTGAATTTACCCTCCTCGGGCCGGTAGAAGGCCCACGAGCCGAAGTAGCACACCACCACCCGGTCGTGGGTCGTCACATCCTGGCCTGAAACACGGCGACAGGGACGGGTCAGAGCTGAGGTGAAGTGTGGGTAGTTAGGTATCACTGGCGAGGTGCGACTTTCACAGGCTGATCCTGGGTTGTTTACGTGCTACATCAGTACCAGCATAGTGGCATCACCAATTCACCACTGGCCACATTCATTACAAACCGCCAATTTTGTACGAGCCGTATATAAAAATGAGCTTTTATCAGCGTTAGTCACTGGAGACACCAAACTAGCGACGTGTGCTCAATGTGCTAATGCCATTACGATGCAACACTTGCACACACATGTTTTCATAGGCGCTACGGGCTCCGGAGACCTGTCCTCGTCCGTCGAGAGCCGTGCGAACGGCCCGCACGGCGGCGCCTGCCGGCCGTTCAGAGCCGGTCCGGCCACACCGTTAGGTGGTTGTCCTCGTGCTGGGCACACCCCGCCCCCTTCCCCCTTGCACCGACGTGGCCCATCGTCGCCGATCGACATGGGGAAAAGCCCGCGCCTTTGCATGCGCCGCCGCCGAATCGGGTGGCTATCTTTTCCCGGTGTCATCAGGCCCGACTAGGTTTGGCTCGGCGGCCGATGTGTGGGACAGCGTGAGGCTGGCACCGTGACACCGTCAGCGCAGTTTGACTCTGTCGCACCGCTCGTCCTGGGCAGGCCTCTGGTGGCGGTCGGCCGATCATCCGTGGCCTGCTGCAGCTCGTGCGTGATTTGAGGCCAAAGTCGAGGCCGCACAAAACTGAAGGGCTTCATGTATCGATGTTTTTGCTCAAGGACGATTCCTGGTGCCACCACATGCTAGCCTCGCCACAGCCAGTCGGCGCTGCAAGGAGCTGTGGTTTTGAGCCTTGGACAATTAGGACACCGAATGCTGGCTAATGGCATGTAAATAAGCTCATCACGAAAATGTTGTCCGCACTTTTAATCGCTATCAGTGCTTTACATTTCACGAGCAGTTAAAATGCAAATTTAATTGCATTGACAAGCTAAAATGACGACCTTTTATTTAATTTAACAAAATGAGGCGGTCTGACGATGTCGTAGGCCTTACGATCTGTCAGGAGATAAGTGTCGGGCATATTTTCAACCGCCCAGTGAACCCCGAACGCATTTTCAGCCGCTCAGTAAACCCTACCATGTGTCTGTGATCATGTCAGCGGCACGCACCGCTCCACGTGTGTGTATGGGGGAGGAGGGATGGCGCACACCGCACACATATATGCACCTGTCTGCTGAACAAGGAAAACTCAATTTGTCACGACGCTGTATCAGTTCGTTATATCGGCGACTGAGCGCGGCCCTGATTCACCTCCGGTGCTGCTGTTCTGTGCCCAATCGCAGTCACCGCCGGTCGTCCGAGTCGACCCCGCTTATTTCCTCATTCTAGCCAAGGTCGGCGGGACCGGCAGTTTTCCTGGTTTATGCGCATCCCCGCCTCAGTCTGGGCACGGTCGACTCAGTGACTTTACTTAGGGTTCGGTGTTATGTCGAATCATTTCGATATTACGTCTAATTATGACGACGGAATGGTCGGGGATTCGAGGTTGTTTTTGTGATGTCTAGTGCGGAGAAGATAAAGGAAATGAACGTTTTTGTGCGATTTTGATTCTTTTTTGTAACTCACCGAAACCTTGAGACGCACATGGATGGTGTGAATCTCTGCCCGGAAGGTCGTCCCGGAACTAAATGGATTTTATTGTACAAAGCGGCGTTGTCAGTATTTCCATTTATTGTTCTCCGAATTTTCAATGAACATTTCATTTGGGAAAGCCTTTATAGTATCACTGATAATATGCTGTCGACATGCCCTAGCTGATGGATGCTGTCACATAGCTATATGTATGTTTCCATTTGCACAGAGTGTCAAATAATGTCAACACTGCGTCACTGATCACATTTGATCGCCATTTCCTGCCGATTGAGACCACGGGCACCTTCTGTGCGGCCGCCTCACTCGTTATCGTTAATCAAGTTATACACATGACACGTTACGTTACCGTTCAATCGTCATCCGTGTGAAATCTGTGCCATTATTTCTGGCTCGGCGCTGGTGACACCGGTCTGGTCCAATCGGTCCGGTTTGGTCCGGTCCGTTCAACACGGTCCCACGGCTGCGCCAGCTGCCGCACCGCCGACCGTTTCGGCTGACCGGCGCGGTGCCGTCCACCGCCCCGGCGGCCGGTCCAAATTAGTGGCACGGCGCGCGGTGCCGTCCGCCGCCTGGTACGGTCCGACGCGAGCTGACCGGTGTGGTGGTCCGCGGTCCGGTCCGGTCCGAACACGGTCCGGTCCCTACACGGTCCCGTCCGGTCCCTACACGGTCCGGATCGTGGTCCATAGCGATGTCCGGTCCGGATGGCGGATGGTGTGCATGTGTGGTGTGTGGTATGAAGAGGTGAAGAGGTCTGGGTTTTTGAGCGAAGATGAAATAGGCGGCTGTCTGATGGTTGCTCTAGCTGCTGCCTGTATCTCTCACTCATTGCTCCGCTAGCGTAGAGTAGCTGCTGGGTAGCTTTAGATCTTGCCCTCTGTCATCCACCAGTCACCACATATTGCTGGAGTTCGCTCAACCTCCTCTGTACGGCTAGCTGAGGGAAGACCAGTCCAAGTACAGATGAATCAGCTGATCTGTCTGGTTATCCGCTGACTGTTGACTGCAGTGAGTGCTGAGGGAAGACCAGTCCAAGTACAGATGAATCAGCTGATCTGTCTGGTTATCCGCTGACTGTTGACTGCAGTGAGTGCTGAGGGAAGACCAGTCCAAGTACAGATGAATCAGCTGATCTGTCTGGTTATCCGCCGACTGTTGACTGCAGTGAGTCAGAGCCTCACCCTGAGAGCGGCGATCGGTGGAATCCCGGCTGGGAACGTCACTTGGACGGAGGAGCTGGGACTGTCACTGGGGTCAGACAGACTGATCGGACTGAGTTGACTGGCACTGGGGCCCAGACTAAGTTCGGACTGAGATCTTTGTTGGTCGCGAGGGAATTGCTTGAGATCGAGGAGGTCGAAGTAGAAACTAGAAGATGGGGATTTGCGAGAGGCAGGCCAGCAACTGAATGCGTCGGCTGGACGCCAGAGAGACCAGTGACGCTATCTCTATTCCCTGACGTCATTCCCTGTCTGCAGCACGGTACCAGTGACGTCACACCGTGTCTGTGATGACGTCACAGTCGGCTGTGGCGGGACCGGCGGGGCGGACGAAGGCCAGCCACTGTGCTGCCGCTGCCGTCAGGTGCCGGCCGGCCGGCCGAGCCGCGCCGCACATGAAAGTGGCCCAGTCTGTGACCTTGGCTGCGGGGCGGCACATACCGGCCGGCGGACGGAGGCGGAGGGACGCCCTGCAGCCGCCGCCGCCGGGAACGGCCGACACTTCGGAGGAACGGCGCTGATGCGAGCGTAGTTGGAAAAGGACACGCCGGCTCAGCGGAAATGACGCTGTGAAATCACTTGGTGATAACGTTTCCTTAGTTCCGTTGCAGGAGCGTGTTGCAGTAGGGGAAAGTGGGGTAAGACGGGCACCTTAACTTTGGAGCCATTTTTCGGCCGGTTAGAAACATCATAGAAACGGGAAACTGAGTGAAAACCTTTTACAGACATTTTACTTCCATTTGCCAGAAGATGAGACTTAGACCTGACTCAACAAATAAACTGCAGCTATTTTTGCAAAACCTTGCAAAAACCCATCTTACCCCACTCCATGGGGTAAGACGGTCACATGGGTAGGGCAAGACGGCCAGCTTCTTTCACCGACCAGCACAGCTCGCAGCAAATGCCCGAGATTAGCCGCATTGATACAGTCGCTCGTTGGTCTCAAGTGCTTCGGAAATGGCAGTATACGAGATTCGTGCAGAAGGCGTATACTCGTATATAGGCCCTAGTTCAGAAGCCATGTAGAGCCGTTTTTCACATTCATTATTCGAGAATAAACTGTGCCGAAGGAATATTGCTAACATGTCTGTGAGTATCGGAATCGAACATATTCTTATCAGAAATGCTTCTTTTTTCCTACAGCAACAAAAATATTTTTACCATTACAGACCCATCGGATTCATAGTTGCCCGTCTTACCCCAAACTCAATGTCAGAAGTTCAGCACGATTTTTCTCTGTGGACAATTTGATGCAGACAAAGCAAATCCGCGGTGAATGAACACTGGAGGCATATGAGTGTGCCACAAGTGATTGCCAGTTTTTAACTCTATAGTGCTGCACACAAAAGCTTGCACAATACATTATGAATGTTTTCAATGAAATGAGTGTTTTAAAGAAATCAAAATAAAAGATTATTGACCGAACACAAATTCACCAGACTTCAATGGCGGTGTGTAGTGGGAAAGGCTATTCTGGTCCTAATTTTTCTCGCTCGTAGCGCTATTGGTTTGGTCTGCAGAGGGGGTGCCCGTCTTACCTACCTTGACCGTCTTACCCCACTTTCCCCTACGTGGAATTACAGATAAAATCCCGCCTGACTTGCTTGTTATTCTGTGAAACGGATTAAATGCTTTCAAATGTCCAATTGAACTGCATCTGAGTCACGTCTTTTAAATTTATGACCTAATGAACCAGTAGAAAACACCGATTATTATTCAGTAATTAATTACGGACTTGTTATGATGTTCTTTAGCACAGGGTAACTTATCACTAACAATGGTAGAATCATTTTCCACAGAAACAATTGATGGATGGAAAATTACGTAGGCAAATAGCTATAGGAAGGTACTTATAAGATACGTTCATTACCTATAACTCCATTTGCTTGGTCATGGTTGTTACATAGTTAGGTACTTACCGTGCCAAATCTATCAAAACATCGTAGAGCGAAAGCTCATTGTAGACTTGTCCAACGACACACTCATATGTTGACGGGAAAGAGACTCACACGCCATAAACGTACCAAATAAATAAAACCCATAAACAATATCAAAACGCCATCCTCAAAACGGAGTAATAATTTAGTGGTGTCGATTCTCACCGAGTGGCGTCTGGCGCAGTGTCTTAACGGTGTCAGCTCGGTGAACCGTCACGGAAAACCGGCCACCCCGTGGCCGTGTCGGCGAGGCGCGTCGACACACGACTCTGCAGTCCCGACAGCGAACCGGACGGTACGGGACAAGTCACCGAGTCAATCTGGCTGGATGGGTGGTCCGGTCCCTGGTGGCTTGTCCCTGGCTTTCTCATTCGCTATCAGTCGCGTATAATTTTTTAACTTGGAAGTGTGACACGCCGTACTTTCTTCCGATATCGATGTTACCACCTTTTTTTCGAAATTCCGAGGACGGAATTTTTCCAAGATTGTTTCTGATGTGACACGCCGTACTTTCTTTCGAACCGAATTTCATGTAACACACTGTCCTATCTCCGAGCCGTGTTGGCCGATTGCCGATCGATGCCGATCGATACGCTCCGCTGCTCCCTATAAAAGCAGCGGCGACACGAGCGCGCACACACTCTGTCTCTCAGTCGGACACTCGTCACTGGACTCTACTGGTGGCGGTACACCGCGTGGGTCGCCGGACCATTCGGTCCGGGACATTCGTCCCGGACGTCAAGACACTACGCATTCGTTCACTCACGCTGGAGGACTGTCAGTCATTCGCGGTGTGTGATCGTTCGGTGTGAGAATCGCCGTCGATACCGGGCTGACTGGTCGGCTTCTTGACCCCCCCTGCGACCGACAACTATCATGTAAGTCCGGCAGCGCGTCGCCGGTCATTCGGCGGCATTAGATTCTCCAGCCTATCGAATGCTTTATTTTTGGCCCACTAACATAAAATCTGAGTCTGTCAATTGATTCAAATATCTCGGTAAATGGTCACTTACTCGTGGAGTTCAGACTTCTGCATCATTTTTGTGTGCGTACTGTTAACGTCGTCATAAAGAGTTGTGCAAATCTCGTACCCACTATAACGCCTTCGCTTGCTCTGAAGTTAGTTTATGTCTGTGTGCATTCACGTGTGTATGATGCGGATTGTGCATGTCAAATATGTCGTGCTCCCACTGCCCTCCCTACTCCCTCCTCCTGAAATTAGCACGTAACATACAATATAACCCACTGACGAAACTAGACTATGATGGCGAATGAGGGGCTATAACGAAAGGGAGATGATCGAAGCAATGGGTTGACGAGGTCGGGTAGATGATAGAGTAGAACGGGGTTCGGAAATTGTGGTCTATAATTGGGTAGCAAGGCTAACAAATGATATATCTCGGTCAAATATCAAGGGGAGTGGGTCGATTTGAGCGTTGAGGATCTGGGGGTTGTCCTTTTATTACTTTGCTATTAACCTGCCGTCATTAGCTCATATTAACGCTTGGATGACGTCAACTGACAATACCAGATAATTTCAGTAATCAATATCTTGTTTAAAAAAAAAAAATCTTCAGTGCTCAGCATGCCATTTGACGGTAGTTCTCCTGTATGCAGTCGCAATTATCCGGATAGTTGTTACTTGCTAGTAGGTCTCAGTTCGCTTATTCATCAATTACAGCTCAAGGAGGTCCAAAATGAAACACCTTTCACGCATTCAATGTTTTGCGGCTGAACGTTTTGCATTCTATTTCATATAATGCGGCATGGTTAAGTGCGGAGTACGTTGGGTTCCAACCTTACTATAATTCTCGGTAAAGGCACGTTTTCTAGATGAAACCCAGGCATGGAAAACGCATGATCAGGAACAGATATAGTGTCTAGTTTTATTACTAGTTAACTTCCCCTTAAAACGTAAAGCGACGCCCGCTTTAATTTTGTGATGAATGCTACATTTCGGTACAGTGGCTCTCAGCAGTGAAATTGATGCCAAAGGGGCATTACGTAGAAGTCAATTTATTCTATTGTCAACCTGTTCTGTTGTCTTTGTTGAAGAACGCTCTTATAATCGTCATTCAGTGTGACTGGTAGATTTGGTTAATTACGTCAATATAACTTTGCCTAATTCAGAAAATTCCAGACGCGCCGTTCACCCTATTAGTGGCAGCCGCTTAGTTTCGGGGACGCCGTATCATTATCATTTAGTAATGTCCTATACTTGCTGAAGGACCACTCACCTAATTGACATTCAGTGCGTCTGGCATATTTGGTAAACTACGTCAATATCACTCCGCCAAACTCAACTGAATTCCAGGCGCGCCGGTTCGCCTATTTAGCGTCAGCCATTTAGTAGGGGACGCCGCATCGTTATCATTTATGTAAATTGTTAGTGCAGCAGATAACCGAACGATTTTGGGACCAAGTCAATAAGATAAACAATCATTGTCAGTTGGCTCCATTCCTCTATTCAGCGACTAATTTACGGGACAACAATTGTAGTGGTTAAGAGATACATATACGGCCTGGCGTTACACCAGCCGCCCTTACCAGGAAAATAGTCCAGTCGTTACCATTATATCGAATGGGGTAGATTATTACTACTAATTGTCATTATTGGCATCATGCCCCGCACCAGTGAGAGCTGCGACGAGTCCACTTCTAGGACACATGCAATAGTGTATGACGCCTATTTACTGTAAAGTTTCTACAGCACCAGCCCAGATCTCCCGACTGCTCTGTGAGCGCTGGGTTTACTGCCCCCATAAATGAGACAGCGACGGCTGGCCATGCGTGGCCGTAATTACCTCTCCATGGAAGCGAGCTGAAGCGTGTTGGTACAGTATACACAATCGACTGGATTACACTTTTTCAATTGTCGGGGAATGAGAAATAAGTGCTGTCCTCCCTGTCCCGGTCAAGGTAGTGCGATTGTACTTAAGGCAGTGTTGGTCGTTGCATGGAGATACCACCTGCATGCCTCCACACATTTTCGAATGGTTGGAGACGTGCCATTGGCTGGCTGAAGGTCAGATCCAGTTTGGGGGCCCGTACTGTCGTGAGCCGGCAGTGAAACGGGCAGGCGTCGTTGTTCGATTGCCTGTGCTGCCGCTGGTGAGAAGCGGCGGTGCAGGGTGCGTGCCTGATTAGCTAACCCGGATGTAGGGTGATGCATCACGCTGACGCCGTTGATAGATATCCGGGTGAAGTCCGCTGTGGTATTCCGGACGGTCCCGATGTTGTTTTCCGGGTGTAGTCTGCTGTGGTATTCCAGACGTACCCCGTTATGTTGCCGGGTTAAGTCCGCTGTGGTATTCCGGACAGTCCCGATGTGGTTTTCCGGGAGTAGTCTGCTGTGGTATTCCAGACGTACCCCGTTATGTTGCCGGGTTAAGTCCGCTGTGGTATTCCGGACAGTCCCGATGTGGTTTTCCGGGTGTAGTCTGCTGTGGTATTCCAGACGTACCCCGTTATGTTGCCGGGTTAAGTCCGCTGTGGTATTCCGGACAGTCCCGATGTGGTTTTCCGGGTGTAGTCTGCTGTGGTATTCCAGACGTACCCCGTTATGTTGCCGGGTCAAGTCCGCTGTGGTATTCCGGACAGTCCCGATGTGGTTTTCTGGGTGTAGTCTGCTGTGGTATTCCAGACGTTCCCCGTTATGTTGCTGGGTTAAGTCCGCTGTGGTATTCCGGACAGTCCCGATGTGGTTTTCCGGGTGTAGTCTGCTGTGGTATTCCAGACGTACCCCGTTACGGATTCCGGGAGTAGTCCGCTGTGGTTTTCCGGACGTACCCCGAGGTGGTTAGAGTTCCGTGAGTCTAAGGAATCACGACAAAAGGGTATCTCATGTAACGGGGCTACATGGTGGTGCCATGATTAGCCGCTTGGAGGGGGCTACTAATTTCTGGGATCCACTTCCGAAGTATGGTTGTCGTGCGAATGTGATTATTACTAGCTCGTTCCGGAAGCTCCTAATTGCCCTCAGAGTAGGCCGACTCTGTGGTCAATTTCGGCTATAGGTTGCTTCCAGGATGACCTGGATAATGAACGAGAGGTGAATGCATGTAATAATGTCAGTTGCGGAAGCCCAGAGATAATGATGCTAGCTGCCCACCCCGACCATTTAACACTTGCCAAAAAGTCAGATGAACTACTCTTGATCGATATTGTTTGTGACCGCTCTGAGTGGGCCTGTATTGCCCGGGCGTGTCCACCAGTCGCACAGCATCACCAGCTGCTCGTTTATGACGCTGAACAGTGAAATCGATACTCAACCCCAGAGAGAATAGCACGGCTCTCAGTACGGCCGACCGACAATGCGCAGGTGCCACTGCACTCATCGCTTGGTAACAATCCAAATCGGTAATCGTTTTACAACCGCGCCGAGCCGCGCGCGCCGGCAGGACCGGCGAGGCGTCATTTTATTGTGACTATTGTCTCGTTCCACCCAGTACAGAATTGACAAGTGTCACCACCACGTACTTGACTGATACAACTTTGGCTCGTAACGAAACGAATTAGTAACTTGCTTTTAGCCTGTTCTCTCCGCGCGTCTAACAAAGTCTCGTCAGGTCACCCGGGCCGACAAGTTTTACAAGTAAGACAGTAGTACTGAGCAGGTGCGGCCGGGATCATTCGGCGTGTCCGCTAGCCGTTTTATGGCATGAACGCCGAATCGATAGTTGTCGAAACTAAACAGCCTCCTCTCTCTCTCTCCCTCTCTCTCTCTCCCTCTCTCCCACTCTCTCTCTCTCTCTCTCTCTCTCTCTCTCTCTCTCTCTCTCTCTCTCTCTCTCTCTCTCTCTCTCTCTCTCTCTCTCTCACTCACTCACTCACTCACTCTTATTCTTTCTCTTTCACTCTTCCTCTCCCTCCCTCTGTCTTCATAGTTCCGTAACGTGCTTGTAGCGGAACAGTACATGAGGCTATTGAGTTTTCCTGGCATTATTGGCACTTTGTTTGGTTTAATTTACCTATGATGCGTAGGCACTGAACGTTTACCGAGATATGAGAGTGGAAATTGGCACAATTCAGACTTTAACAAAATTAGTCAGTCACGACAGCTTGTTGCTTTTATGCATTTTGGGCTTTGGGAATCTAAACTGCTTAATGATCTGCCGACAAACTGACGGGCGAGCGTGAGAGGCGTTACGCGGCGGCGATGATGTCGAACAAAGAAAACAGAAAGAAAATCACGGTACCACGACAAAAATCAGCATCGACATCACATCGAAATATCAATAAAAATATCAATCGGAAACGCCGCGTAACATAATGGTGGCCAGTATGGGGGGTTGAAGAAAAGAAGAGCGGCATGATCCAGCAAGTTGAAGATTCCCACCGCCGCTCCAAGCGTCGTGCCGAACCCCATTTGGAAGAAAGCGAATGGTGATGAAGAGCACCGATATGAAGAAGATGAATGACGATGAAGAGGACAATTTGAAGGAGATGAACGATGATTAGGACCAATGTGAAGATGAAAGATGATGATGCAGAGGATCAAGATGAAGAAGACGATTGTTGGTGATGAGAGGAGGACCAATATGAAGAAGATGATGAATGATGATGAAGAGAAGAAGACGTATCAGATCGAGGTGCAAGCGGTTACCTGAGACTCGCTACGAGGTGAATTTAAATGCGTCTACAATGCCATGCAGGTCACTTCGACACTACGATTTCGGAAAGCTCAGCTGTCCCCTAGGTGCCAGACAAATACTTTATGGCTACTTCTTTGAACTGTTGTGGTTGCAGTATAGACGACTCTGCCTCCCCGGACACGATCAGATATGGAAGTCACGAACAATCGACGATCCTTTTGATGTCAAAATGAACTCTTCAAAGGCTAGCAGTCAAGGTCTTCAGGAACGTGTCAGCATGCGGTTACAATTGACGGTGATCAGCCTGCCAGGCTACAGTTCAGCCATGAAACAGTGCTACAGCCAGCCGGAGTCAGTTATTGTGGAACCAGAGTGCTTTAAACTACAAACCTTCACTTATGCTCGGATAACCCCCGCCACTTCTACTCGTGTTCTCGCCACCGCCTGCTGGGTTAGGCGACCGTACATCCAGGCTCACAGAGAACAAAACATAGAGCCGCTTTATTAACCCATCGGCAGCGCCAACCCTGGATTGAACGAGTAGCTGCACGACAATGAAACCAACGCCAGATCTAAGTTGACCGAATTCTGACGTTGATTCTGTCAGAAATTGATCAGAGATGTTGAATAGCAGTGGGTGACGACTGGAGACAAATATCCACCAATTCATCAGCAGCAACGCCATCTACGAGATCATCATAGGCATTTTGTCAACCAGCATCGTCAATATCATAACTGGGACAACGAGACAACCAATAAGCACTGCCGACCCAGGCGCGTACGGAGAATATGTGCACCATCATGCCACCAGTTTGAAGCGTAACGAGTATGCGGAGTACAGAATGCTGGCCGTATGAGGTTTCAGCACGGGAAACAACGACATCAGTTTCGATACTGTATTGGTCAGCCGACCGACAGCCCTGGCCGAAACTAGAAGTGGATCAAGAAGTTTGAAGTGGCACAGGATCCAGTCCCCAGCGTCGTGACCGTCAACAACACCACGAGAGGCGGTCCGGAACAGAAAGGCATAGTTTCACTCCAACAACGCGTCGATGCTGGAGACACGGAACTATTAAAGCTTTGGAGGGAATTAAACAGAATGAAAAAAATTATCAGCTATATGGAGGCAAACCAAACATAAACGTAACCTTGACCAAGTCCTTGACCCGCTTTCCTTAACCGTGGCATGTCCTACCCATTCCTTATTATTTTGCAACATGATACTGCCAGCAAATATTTTCACAGATTCTGTCGGTCGGTGGCGCCATACCCGGACTGGCGGCAACGGGAGCGGACAGCTGAGGGGACGGCTACACTCGCACGCCGTCCGGTGGTCTGTCCAGTCATGACCGCTAACCGTGTCTGGTCCGGCCGTCACCTCTCGGCCGAACGGCTGTCACTTCTCAGCCGCTTCCAACTGGAGCCGGAAGTCAGCCACCAAATCAGCCGGAAGCCCAGTACCGGTTACATCTGAACTGGAAGTTCACCACCCGCCCAACAGTCTACCGACGGAAACAGTTAATTCTTCCTGACCTCGACACATCGAACCAGACTACTGCCAGTTCATAACGAAGGAAGAGAAGAAAGAAGAGAAGCAAGTGGGACAAGAAAAAGACAGAAGAGGAGTAGGAGGATAAGGAGCAGGACGAGGGCGGAAAGCGAGGAGGAAGAGGAGAAAAAGGAGGCATAGAAGGACAAGGAATACGCCAAGGAAGGAGGGAGAAGTGAAAAGGGAGAAGACGAGTGATGACCGGAGGAAGATGGAGACAAGGACTAGCACATAGGCATACAGTAGAAATGTAGCAGTGTGTGCATACTGTAGTGCACCTGCACCAGTGGTGTGTGGGTCACCGTCGCTAGGACCATAGTATTTAGATGTAGCAAGCGTTCCTGCAGCAGCAAGGTCGCTGACGTCGCGCTAGCTTATAGGAATACCGAGATATTTGGATCAATGATGTCAAATACGCCTGATTTCCAATGTACTTCAGCGAACCATGTTCACCTCGATGTACTATACGCCTGTTGTACCGCAATGTCGAAATCCAGGGGGCGGGATTTAGGTCAGGAGGTATTTGTATGTGACGCTCAGAATCGATGGTATCACCTTTCTCCAAAATTCCGAGGACGGAATTTTTCCAAGGTTGTCTCTGATGTGACACGCCGTACTTTCTTTCGATGTCGATGTTACCACCTTTTTTTCGAAATTCCGAGGACGGAATTTTTCCAAGGTTGTTTCTGATGTGACACGCCGTACTTTCTTCCGATATCGATGTTACCACCTTTTTTTTCGAAATTCCGAGGACGGAATTTTTCCAAGATTGTTTCTGATGTGACACGCCGTACTTTCTTTCGAACCGAATTTCATGTAACACACTGTCCTATCTCCGAGCCGTGTTGGCCGATTGCCGATCGATGCCGATCGATACGCTCCGCTGCTCCCTATAAAAGCAGCGGCGACACGAGCGCGCACACACTCTGTCTCTCAGTCGGACACTCGTCACTGGACTCTACTGGTGGCGGTACACCGCGTGGGTCGCCGGACCATTCGGTCCGGGACATTCGTCCCGGACGTCAAGACACTACGCATTCGTTCACTCACGCTGGAGGACTGTCAGTCATTCGCGGTGTGTGATCGTTCGGTGTGAGAATCGCCGTCGATACCGGGCTGACTGGTCGGCTTCTTGACCCCCCCTGCGACCGACAACTATCATGTAAGTCCGGCAGCGCGTCGCCGGTCATTCGGCGGCATTAGATTCTCCAGCCTATCGAATGCTTTATTTTTGGCCCACTAACATAAAATCTGAGTCTGTCAATTGATTCAAATATCTCGGTAAATGGTCACTTACTCGTGGAGTTCAGACTTCTGCATCATTTTTGTGTGCGTACTGTTAACGTCGTCATAAAGAGTTGTGCAAATCTCGTACCCACTATAACGCCTTCGCTTGCTCTGAAGTTAGTTTATGTCTGTGTGCATTCACGTGTGTATGATGCGGATTGTGCATGTCAAATATGTCGTGCTCCCACTGCCCTCCCTACTCCCTCCTCCTGAAATTAGCACGTAACATACAATATAACCCACTGACGAAACTAGACTATGATGGCGAATGAGGGGCTATAACGAAAGGGAGATGATCGAAGCAATGGGTTGACGAGGTCGGGTAGATGATAGAGTAGAACGGGGTTCGGAAATTGTGGTCTATAATTGGGTAGCAAGGCTAACAAATGATATATCTCGGTCAAATATCAAGGGGAGTGGGTCGATTTGAGCGTTGAGGATCTGGGGGTTGTCCTTTTATTACTTTGCTATTAACCTGCCGTCATTAGCTCATATTAACGCTTGGATGACGTCAACTGACAATACCAGATAATTTCAGTAATCAATATCTTGTTTAAAAAAAAAAATCTTCAGTGCTCAGCATGCCATTTGACGGTAGTTCTCCTGTATGCAGTCGCAATTATCCGGATAGTTGTTACTTGCTAGTAGGTCTCAGTTCGCTTATTCATCAATTACAGCTCAAGGAGGTCCAAAATGAAACACCTTTCACGCATTCAATGTTTTGCGGCTGAACGTTTTGCATTCTATTTCATATAATGCGGCATGGTTAAGTGCGGAGTACGTTGGGTTCCAACCTTACTATAATTCTCGGTAAAGGCACGTTTTCTAGATGAAACCCAGGCATGGAAAACGCATGATCAGGAACAGATATAGTGTCTAGTTTTATTACTAGTTAACTTCCCCTTAAAACGTAAAGCGACGCCCGCTTTAATTTTGTGATGAATGCTACATTTCGGTACAGTGGCTCTCAGCAGTGAAATTGATGCCAAAGGGGCATTACGTAGAAGTCAATTTATTCTATTGTCAACCTGTTCTGTTGTCTTTGTTGAAGAACGCTCTTATAATCGTCATTCAGTGTGACTGGTAGATTTGGTTAATTACGTCAATATAACTTTGCCTAATTCAGAAAATTCCAGACGCGCCGTTCACCCTATTAGTGGCAGCCGCTTAGTTTCGGGGACGCCGTATCATTATCATTTAGTAATGTCCTATACTTGCTGAAGGACCACTCACCTAATTGACATTCAGTGCGTCTGGCATATTTGGTAAACTACGTCAATATCACTCCGCCAAACTCAACTGAATTCCAGGCGCGCCGGTTCGCCTATTTAGCGTCAGCCATTTAGTAGGGGACGCCGCATCGTTATCATTTATGTAAATTGTTAGTGCAGCAGATAACCGAACGATTTTGGGACCAAGTCAATAAGATAAACAATCATTGTCAGTTGGCTCCATTCCTCTATTCAGCGACTAATTTACGGGACAACAATTGTAGTGGTTAAGAGATACATATACGGCCTGGCGTTACACCAGCCGCCCTTACCAGGAAAATAGTCCAGTCGTTACCATTATATCGAATGGGGTAGATTATTACTACTAATTGTCATTATTGGCATCATGCCCCGCACCAGTGAGAGCTGCGACGAGTCCACTTCTAGGACACATGCAATAGTGTATGACGCCTATTTACTGTAAAGTTTCTACAGCACCAGCCCAGATCTCCCGACTGCTCTGTGAGCGCTGGGTTTACTGCCCCCATAAATGAGACAGCGACGGCTGGCCATGCGTGGCCGTAATTACCTCTCCATGGAAGCGAGCTGAAGCGTGTTGGTACAGTATACACAATCGACTGGATTACACTTTTTCAATTGTCGGGGAATGAGAAATAAGTGCTGTCCTCCCTGTCCCGGTCAAGGTAGTGCGATTGTACTTAAGGCAGTGTTGGTCGTTGCATGGAGATACCACCTGCATGCCTCCACACATTTTCGAATGGTTGGAGACGTGCCATTGGCTGGCTGAAGGTCAGATCCAGTTTGGGGGCCCGTACTGTCGTGAGCCGGCAGTGAAACGGGCAGGCGTCGTTGTTCGATTGCCTGTGCTGCCGCTGGTGAGAAGCGGCGGTGCAGGGTGCGTGCCTGATTAGCTAACCCGGATGTAGGGTGATGCATCACGCTGACGCCGTTGATAGATATCCGGGTGAAGTCCGCTGTGGTATTCCGGACGGTCCCGATGTTGTTTTCCGGGTGTAGTCTGCTGTGGTATTCCAGACGTACCCCGTTATGTTGCCGGGTTAAGTCCGCTGTGGTATTCCGGACAGTCCCGATGTGGTTTTCCGGGAGTAGTCTGCTGTGGTATTCCAGACGTACCCCGTTATGTTGCCGGGTTAAGTCCGCTGTGGTATTCCGGACAGTCCCGATGTGGTTTTCCGGGTGTAGTCTGCTGTGGTATTCCAGACGTACCCCGTTATGTTGCCGGGTTAAGTCCGCTGTGGTATTCCGGACAGTCCCGATGTGGTTTTCCGGGTGTAGTCTGCTGTGGTATTCCAGACGTACCCCGTTATGTTGCCGGGTCAAGTCCGCTGTGGTATTCCGGACAGTCCCGATGTGGTTTTCTGGGTGTAGTCTGCTGTGGTATTCCAGACGTTCCCCGTTATGTTGCTGGGTTAAGTCCGCTGTGGTATTCCGGACAGTCCCGATGTGGTTTTCCGGGTGTAGTCTGCTGTGGTATTCCAGACGTACCCCGTTACGGATTCCGGGAGTAGTCCGCTGTGGTTTTCCGGACGTACCCCGAGGTGGTTAGAGTTCCGTGAGTCTAAGGAATCACGACAAAAGGGTATCTCATGTAACGGGGCTACATGGTGGTGCCATGATTAGCCGCTTGGAGGGGGCTACTAATTTCTGGGATCCACTTCCGAAGTATGGTTGTCGTGCGAATGTGATTATTACTAGCTCGTTCCGGAAGCTCCTAATTGCCCTCAGAGTAGGCCGACTCTGTGGTCAATTTCGGCTATAGGTTGCTTCCAGGATGACCTGGATAATGAACGAGAGGTGAATGCATGTAATAATGTCAGTTGCGGAAGCCCAGAGATAATGATGCTAGCTGCCCACCCCGACCATTTAACACTTGCCAAAAAGTCAGATGAACTACTCTTGATCGATATTGTTTGTGACCGCTCTGAGTGGGCCTGTATTGCCCGGGCGTGTCCACCAGTCGCACAGCATCACCAGCTGCTCGTTTATGACGCTGAACAGTGAAATCGATACTCAACCCCAGAGAGAATAGCACGGCTCTCAGTACGGCCGACCGACAATGCGCAGGTGCCACTGCACTCATCGCTTGGTAACAATCCAAATCGGTAATCGTTTTACAACCGCGCCGAGCCGCGCGCGCCGGCAGGACCGGCGAGGCGTCATTTTATTGTGACTATTGTCTCGTTCCACCCAGTACAGAATTGACAAGTGTCACCACCACGTACTTGACTGATACAACTTTGGCTCGTAACGAAACGAATTAGTAACTTGCTTTTAGCCTGTTCTCTCCGCGCGTCTAACAAAGTCTCGTCAGGTCACCCGGGCCGACAAGTTTTACAAGTAAGACAGTAGTACTGAGCAGGTGCGGCCGGGATCATTCGGCGTGTCCGCTAGCCGTTTTATGGCATGAACGCCGAATCGATAGTTGTCGAAACTAAACAGCCTCCTCTCTCTCTCTCCCTCTCTCTCTCTCCCTCTCTCCCACTCTCTCTCTCTCTCTCTCTCTCTCTCTCTCTCTCTCTCTCTCTCTCTCTCTCTCTCTCTCTCTCTCTCTCTCTCTCTCTCACTCACTCACTCACTCACTCTTATTCTTTCTCTTTCACTCTTCCTCTCCCTCCCTCTGTCTTCATAGTTCCGTAACGTGCTTGTAGCGGAACAGTACATGAGGCTATTGAGTTTTCCTGGCATTATTGGCACTTTGTTTGGTTTAATTTACCTATGATGCGTAGGCACTGAACGTTTACCGAGATATGAGAGTGGAAATTGGCACAATTCAGACTTTAACAAAATTAGTCAGTCACGACAGCTTGTTGCTTTTATGCATTTTGGGCTTTGGGAATCTAAACTGCTTAATGATCTGCCGACAAACTGACGGGCGAGCGTGAGAGGCGTTACGCGGCGGCGATGATGTCGAACAAAGAAAACAGAAAGAAAATCACGGTACCACGACAAAAATCAGCATCGACATCACATCGAAATATCAATAAAAATATCAATCGGAAACGCCGCGTAACAGAAGCAGGTTTGATATGTCTCCAACGACACCTTAATTCAACTTATTTTGTAAGCAAGGCTCCTGAGTTGATAGAGCTGTTACTACTGTGCCGGAATACGCAGGTGTATTGCGGCGCAGCATGCGTCTAAGTTTTCCACACAGCGGATTCGCAGTACCTACCTTATGGAATCACCGCCATGGCAGGCAATCTGCGCCACAAAGATGAATAAATTGGAACTTTGCATACAAAGTTAGCGTCATTACCCGTTGACTATGCCTATCTGACGCCGCAAAACAAATCGACTTCCATCACCTTTGGTGTGGATACTCGCAACGGCTTGTTACTATGTGGCTTGTTGTTCTCCGCCAAATTACTTGAAAGTTGGCGACTGGCGGGGAACTTGGAACTCACCACAGCTTGGGGCATCAAGGCATTCACATGAGGCAAAATAAGCAACGTTAGCACGTGGTTTTGGGAGGCCCTGTGAATTTGTGCAGATGTTCTTTTTTGCACAAACGACCCTTCAAACGATGCATACGGCCGTTTTTTTGGCCTAAGCCCAATCAAACATGCTTCGCTATACATATAAGCTATGTAACTAAATTGGAACAATTCACGCTTCAACGCCTAATATGCAGACCGTTTTGCTTTGCATCGGACCGTCACTAGTCGGGAGTGTTCTGCATAACAGGCAGGGCCAGATGGCGTCGCTTTTCCTCGACGGGCACGGGTGAATACCCCTTTCCGGACGTCATGTCTAAGCACTAGCCGGCGGCGTCAGATGACAAGATGGTTTGTCCACATGACGAGCTAGATTCGCTCCAACTCTGTCTCTCTCTCACAGCTCCTCTATAGATAGAACTGGACGAAGTCGTGGCTCATTAAAGACATGTTTAACGCAGTGGCAAGGGGTGATGTCGCCTCAATGTCAATACTTAACGTAGGTATGCATAATTCGCTTATAACTCACTGGTGAAACTAGTCGTTTATAACCCTCCATTTTCGATATTCGCCCGTTCACACGTTCACTACCGAGGGCCATGAACGTGTTTTTAACTAGAAGTCCCGCTGATGTCTTTAGCGATAGTTTCTACACTTTTAGAGGACACGTTTTAAACTATGTGAAAGGGCTGGAAGCAGCGTGATCGCATCCGCTGTGCTTTTAGTGTTTCTTGTTTACTAGGCTTTTTAGGCTATTATTTATTTATTTACATCTCCTGTGTTTATAACCCTACGTGTTTTTATCTTCAGTGTGTGTGTGTGTGTATGTAGGTGTGTGTGTGTTGTGTGTGTGGGTGTGTGCTGTTTTACTGTCTCTTTGACTTCGCCTTTTAAGTGGACTTATTGTCTGTTGGCGATTTTAAATATACAAATACAAATACAAATACAAATACTGGTTTTCAGTCAACGTTGGGCATGAAAGTGGATGTATAAGCATTTCCTAACCCCTTTAGCTCTTTATTCTTCACCCATTTTTCAACTTGTCAACGCCCAAGTCTCATTTTCGTCCTTTCTCTCTCTGTTTACACGCATCTGTGTCATACCTTTGTTTTCACTTCGCTTTCATCTCCGTTTCGATACATCATCTCTCTCCATTTCGATATTCTTCCTATCTGATTTTCTCGGCTACCACCGTGTCCGCACGACAGCCTCCTCTATAATAGTCTGTCAAGCGGCTACCAACGTCTCCTGCGTCTCCATTCCACCTTTCCTGTTGCGCTGTCTCCCATTTCCGTCTCTCTTATCTCTTTTCTGTATCTTTGCTTCCGTTCCATCGTCTCAGTTCATCCGTCTCTCATCTCTTTTCCCTCATTTATCTCCGTATCCAACGCCTTTTTTAACCTCAGTCTCCTCATGTCTCCGTCTCCGTCTCCGTCCCTGTCGTCTCCGTCCTCGAACGGCGGCCCGCCTCCCCGCGTGACAGCGTGGCCAGGGCCGGCCCTCGCCACGCCCAGGCGGCCCCACCCGGCGCGTGGCCAGCGGTGCCGATCGGCGCGCAGTGAAACTATCACCGGCACAATCGCCCGTGCCCGCCTCTCACCCTTTCCCATGTGCACACAATGGGTGGAGGTCAGTGTCACGTTGATCGGACGCAATAGACCGCCGCAAGAGGTCAGATATCCCGCGGTTATATAGATATTGCAAAGGCAAAGGAACCCAGCCCTTTTCTTATCAACATTTACTGAGAGTAGCTATTGAATAGCACGTGAAATGAAATCGCTGGCGTGGTTTGCGAAGCAGAAATATTCGCAATTCCCATATTCCTCTGTTGCGTCTGCAACTGACGCACGCTACCCTGCTTTGCAAACAATGTCAGTCGAGAGGTCACGCACTGCTCTTTCTGCAGGCATTGCGTACCCACTTCCGTCCCGTCCCGTCCCTCCCTCGTGCTGCGCTGGCACCGGGCTCGCGGCGCCGCCGCGCCGGTGCGGCCGGGCCGCCGCGGGTGAAAGCTCTGCGCGCCGGCGGCTCGGGAAACGCGCGGACTATCTCCGGCGGCTGCGGGACGGAGCGTCTCGGCGTCCTCAGTGGCGGAGATGCCACCGCCTGCCGCGGGCGGTCGCGATACACCGATAGGGAGGGTGTGAGAGGCACCGGAGGTACGCGAGGCAGGCCTCCTGGCCCACAGCTTTGGGCGTGGGAGGCCGTCAGGTCAGGGTTGGGTGTCATGCCGTGCCCTTGCGCGGAGAGATCGACAGGTGAAACGCGCCCGGTGACCCGCCCCGGTGAGCGGCTGAGAGGTCAGCGCGCGTCCACAGTCATGGTGATACGGCACTGTTTACCAACTTCTTGGTGTAGCCCACAACATTGCTGTTCACTCTACAGCGAATGTGATCTCACGAGCTTCGGAAGATTACAACAGCGCAGCACGTAAGTGCTGTAATGGCCGGTTGGGGGCGGGGCGGGGCGGGGCGGTCCGAGGTCGGTGACCTGGTCGGGGGTCAGCGGTCGACGCAAGGCTGACCGCGAGGGAGAGCGGGGCTCGCCCGATCCGAGCCGTCGTAGCCGGCGGCGCAGCTCCAGAAACAAAGGCGCTGCCGGTGTGAATCACCGCTCGCCGGCCTGCAGGCGAGAAACCACTGCGCCACTTGCGCAACGGACGTCGCACGCTGGCACGGGGCGCCGCCGGCAGCAGAGCGCCGCCAGCGCGGTGCGGCGGATCCCGAAGAGTGGGGGATCGGTGACTACTCAGAGTCTTAGAGACCAGTGATGCCGATGATTCATGGCTTTGACCCGCGGACGGGTGGATATTAGAATCGCCAGCGCTGTCCGGTCCGGCACCGAGTCACCATCTCCACCGGACTGGACACAGAGTCGCTATATCTCGGCGTCCCGCCGGAATGCGAGCTGCAGCCCGCGGGCACCGGCGCGGCGTCCGGGGAGCGCGGCGCGGGGCGACTGGGCGGCGCCATGTTCCGTCCGCGGCCGTCTCACTCACTGCTGTGAGATAGCAGTGATATGTAGGTACTCACCTGTCGTGTGTCTGGCGGCGAGCGTCAGCAGCAGCCCGAGCAGCACGCCCAGAGGCGTCATCTCCACCGGCTGCACCGTCACTGGCGACAGCGCCCTCCGCGCCCGGCCCGACTCGCTGCTGTTCCTCGGCGACCGTCTGCGATCAGCACACTGCTGCGGCTGCTGCTGCTGCGACGGCGGCGGCGCCGGGACTGCCGCGGCGGCCGGCTGCGTCAGCGCTCGGCCCGCGGAGGCCGGCGCCTGGGGCCGGCCGGACGGCCCGCAGCGGCGGCGGCCGTGCCAGTCGCGCGCCGCGCCGCACGGCGGCCCGCTGCCGGCTCGGCGATGACGACTGGGGCGGCCCGGCCGGCCCGCTGCCGCCGCTGCTTCTCAGTGACACACAGACACAGACACACTGTCCAGGGGGTGACACCCGAGAAACATCGATGAAGTACAACCAAGATGCATCCAGATGCATGTGCTAAATGCAAGGCTTTGTCAAAATACACTAAAAGGGAATTGATAAGACAGACCTAATTGATCGTAAACCTATGTCTAAAACTAATGCGCCGATCGTCGCGAAACTTTTAGTAGGGGAGAGTGGGGTAAGATGCCCAGGGTGGGAAAGACGCCCCACCCCCTCTAGCGGGGAAACAAAGAATCAAACCTGGAAATTAATGTTCTTAGCGTAAAGCGGAAGCCTGCTTTGTTAACTGCACAAAAATTTGCGAAGCTTAGTTGGGCAACGGCTGGCTGGTGATTGCATGTTTTTTATTTGCTGCTTTCAAAAAATATTTTGGCGTCAAAACATTGTAAATATCAAAGAAGGTAGATAATTTTTGCGTCCCTTGCTATAGTCGTGATACATTAACATGCGTGTACTGTGTCCCAAACAGTTTGTTTCAGGGTGTAGTTTTATGGCTAACAAATTGTGCTGATTTAATGTTACTTCGGTACCTTGGGGTAAGATGCCCCCTGTCCTGATGGGGAAAGACGCCCCCCTAAATCCGCAGGCTGTCCTTCAAGCAGCTCGTCAAATCATTTATTACATACTTGTGATGAGAGACAAAAGCCTATCTGGGACTATTGAGTCCGGTACGGTCGGGTGCTCCCCATGCCGGTCTCTCGGCCCACACAGCGACTTTTTGGGCGGCATCTGACTCTGAGAGCCCTCACGACGGCCTCTGTGGGCCCCATTATTGGTTCCAGGGCCCCTCACGACATCCTTTGAGGGCTCCCACGTTGGCTCCACGGGCCGCGCTGGCATCTGTGGTCCCCACGATGGGCTCGAGGGCCCTCAAGCATCATGAAGACCTATAAGGGCCCCACAGTGGTCTCCGAACGCCACCACGGAGGCTTGTTTGGCCACGCTGGACTATGATGGCCCTAATGATGACCTCTGAAGCCCCTTACGACTACTTTTGAGGGCCCTTACGATGACGTTTGGTGTCTACTGCAGGCTCGACGGGACTGCTGATTCGTTCAGGCGATTCACGTGCCTATTTATGTCAATTATAGTGCAGGGGGCATCTTACCCAACGCCAGGGGGCGTCTTTTCCACCCTGTGGGGTAAGATGCCCCCTTTCACTTCTTCAGGAAAATGCTTAATAGCAAAAAAAGTTATCATATTTCAGGCACGAAAGTGTGATATTTTTGGAGAAAAATGATGTCGGCTTCCGTTGAAACTCCAAGTTTTGGCTTTCCGATCGTCATTTTCAAATAATATATGACATAGTCAAACCCTGGGCATCTTTCCCCACTCTCCCCTACCCTTTTGTAGGTACATGAATTTGACGCCTTGTGACCAAAAGTTTTTCCAAAGCCCGTGATAGGTTGGTCATAGATGAAGTCAGAGTGACGTCATGCTCTGCTACTTTCGACAAAAAGGGTTTGCGAGAAGAGCTGTCACGCCTGCAGTTTTGAAATTAGAGAAAACATTTTTAAAATAAAAGTATGAAATGTCAAATGAACAGGAACTTCTATCTCGGATTTTTATTTTAATCTTATTTTGACCCCCAATTTCAGAAAAGTGAAATTTACAATACCAGAGATACAATACCCCGAAAAGCCATGTTTTCTTCGAAATTTTGAAAAACGGAAGATATGTTACACAGAACTATTCGCCTGCTATCGACATGCGAAATTTGAGCTCAATAGCTCCATTTTTGGCGAAGTTATGGCGAAGAAACTGCTCAAAATTGATGACGTCAAATTTTCAAACTCAATTTTTAGCCGTTATAGACCACGTAGAGTAAAACTAAAACCACCATTGGATTACCCGTGATAAGCTACAATGAAAAGACACCCTTTTTATGCAAAATATATACTGTGAAATTTGACCTTTTTTACCTGACCTTGGCCTGAACTCCAACAGAACGTAATGTAAACTGGCCCCAATGGTCGTCTAATCAACACCATTGAACTGCAAATGTAACATTGGCCGTAAGACATGTATTACACGGCCCTAGTATAGTTGGGTTAATATTTTGACCCTCAGTGACCTGACGGCTGACCTCTGTGACCTAACTTGTTATCAGTGACCTCTTTAAGCAACATATGTATTAGGCAACCGACGCTCTATCGATGATTTTTGATAACATGCCTTTTGCTCGATGTTATAACGCGTTCCCTAGAAGGCCCGCCTAAACGGTGAAAAATGCGAGCTTTGACCTGACCTGTCACCTGTGACGTCATCGATGACCCCGAGGTCAATGACATTACTTTCCTTGGATATTTTTCACAGGAACGCCGTTTTAGTTTTGCAAATCCGTCCAGTACATAGTTCCGAAGATACGAGGGGGAGGGGCAGAAAAATGGCCCCCTCCCACCGGATCGCGTTATAATCAGACCCTACCAGGGCGCGGGTTATAATCAAAGCGAAGCCAATTCAAATGACTTGGAACGACACTCGTATGTGCACTGTGCGGAACATAGGCTGTTGCAACCTAGGCCCACGCAAGGATCATGGATGCATTCTGCAATATAACTATAATAACATGAAATAAATGCTGGTAGGTACGCTATGCTTTTGTTGAAGCAGCCCTATGCACATCACAAAATGCTGACATGATATCTGTGTGCTAATTGCTATACTATCCGAGAGAACTATGTAGATTGTAGACTGTTTCTGTCCAGCTAATAAAGTGACTGCAACTTCACATTAGAGAGTAGCACTGGAAGAAAAGAGACTGCATTCTGTCACAGAAGGCTAACACTATACGTGGCAACGCGAACGGTGCGCACGACGAGCATTGCTTTTCGCCAGCTACATCGAATGAACGCGGTTGCTTCAGTAACCACTTTTGATAATTGATTGATGGTGACAAGATGCTTGAAACGTGTTTATTCCGGAGTGTTCGGACGTAGGACGTCCATACTTCGTGCGTGTATACTTCGGACGCCCTACGTGCGTTTAGATACCGGTGACCTTGAGTCAGGCTAGTTTATCGCCTCCCAAAAAGGTAAGGTAATTCAGTGAGAGGAAACACCATTGCACCTGTTTCGTAGACAAGTCGTTCTAAAATCCTTGCAAGAAACAAAATGTGGAGGTGGACCCGATGAGTAGGGGAGAACCCTACAGGACCCCTTGATTTTATTCAACCTTACAGGTAATTTTTTTTTTTAATTTTTATCATATTTTTGGGATTTTTTTTAAAGTTTCTTGCACACTATTATCTTCCTTATTAGTCACAGATAATAGAAATATATCGCAACTTTTAAGTTCCTATTCAGAAGAACGAGTGGATGGGCGCAAAATGACCTTTGCAGTCGGCGCGCCCTAAAGCCCCAATAAACAAACAAAGAACGAGTGAGCGGGCGTTTCGTTTTCATGTATTTTTTTTTTTTTTGCTAAATCCGGGAAGCATCATGCTTTTCAGTACAATTCATGTCATTCGAACTGTAGTTTGTGAGCTATTTTGGGGTAAAATCAACCATTTTAAAAATGTTACAAGGTCAGACTCGGATACACTGGGGAATTATACGTGGAATGGATAATAAAAAAAGTGGAATTCAAAATGTTGTAACTTGCCCCTAAATATGTTCTAACAAAAGTCCCAACGGTTCAGCGGCAGTGACCGTGTCAGTCGGGCGCCGCGCGGTGGCCCGCTGGCGGCTCGGCGGTGTATGCATGGATGTATGTATGTATATATGCATGTGTTAACAATCATGAGCGATCCACATATGGCGTGGCGAACGGCTGGGGTGGTCCGTACCCTGCTTCACACCTTAACCCGCGCATGACTGGGGGAGGGGGCTTTACAGAACTCCCCCTCCCGGTTTTCGACAATTTCTTCTAAACCGTTTCACGGATCTACACGAAACTTGCAGTACCCTCAGCAGCATCGATTTGACACCTTTTGTTAAAATTTGCAACTTTCTAGCTATCATAGTTTGGCTGGAAATGACGTCAGAGTGACGTCATGTCGGCCGATTTTGATGCAAAATATTGAATTAGGTACGGCAAACGCTCTCAAGAGCTTAGTTTTGATGCTAGATCCAATTTCTTTGCATCAATAGACGACAAATACACGTAGCTATCAATCTGCTATCTCGAATTTTCGAAATACTGAAAAGTTTGAAAAATATGTTTTTATAATTACAAAAACATGTTTTTTCCAAAAAGTTTTTGATTTTTCGCAAAACCCGGAATATATGTGATAGAACACACAATGATGAACTACTCTAGCAAGTTTTAGCTCAATATCTTCAAAACTAGCCAAGTCATTTGCATTATTGTCAAAATTTTGTTGTTATTTATTTTTCAAAACCATTTTTCAGTACGTTTTTGACATTGTACAGCAATATAAATGGCACCATCGTGTTCCTGAGCTTAAACTGCATCTGATTGGCATCTTTTTTGTTGAAAAATGTCATTTTCAAAATTTGACCTTTTCTGACCTGAAATTGACCTGACCTCCGGTAAATTCAGCTGACATTGACAATGACCTCAAATGACACAGACGACTTTATTTTTGAAATCTACGTGTAAAATGGACCATAAAACGTCACGTGACCGATACATGATATAGGTACAATTTTCGTTACCTAGGATGACCTGGCCTTGACTTGAAAAATTCGAATTAAAATTTCGGTATCATCAGGGTATCTTAGGCATATATCAAGGAGTGTGTAAACCAAAAATGAGCCTGATGGGACTTGTCAGTCGGCGGCCAGAGCCTAAATTGTATACAAGCAAAAATGCCGATAATTTTTACTTTGACCTGACCTGTGACGTCATCGGTGACCTCGAGGTCAATGAAAATAGGTTTCGCTTGATAGTTTTTCCAGGGCTATCAGACGCCGTTTGAATTTTGACGATTGGCCCAGTAGTTTTGGAGATAGGAGGGGGGCTCTGGAGAGCCCCCCGCTCAGTCACTCGCGTTATGGAAAATACCCCAGTCATGTGCGGGTTAAAAAAAACGATCATGCTCAGGTCATGAACGGGTCATCATAGAAGCTTTTCGGCCGTATTGATACAAAAGCTTCTATGATAGAAATCATAGAAGCTTTGAATGGTGTCCTCAGCCGAGAATGTCTACCTACGCAAGGAGTCTGCAAATCGGCATCACCAATCTCAAGTGAAACCCGTGCACGGATGCGCGGTATGAGATGGAATTCCGTTCTCATTGCTGGAAGCCACACTGAGAAAAAAGTGAGAACACCGACCCTTCTCTGAGACACGTAGCCTTTCCCATTTTTTCCTATTCAAATCAGACCACACGTTTTAAGTGACTAAGTCCTTTACCCGGTTTAACCGGGACATAAGTGGACAGAGACATAAGGGCGCGAGATGGTCATTAGGGCGCCGTTAGACCATGAGAAGAGCGCAGTGCTGTCAAAAGGGCGTCATTCTCCAGAAGGGCGACAGGTGATTAAAAATGCTATATGATCCACGGGCGCAGAATGGTCAGAAGTGCGCCATACAGTCAGTAATCTTCCAGAAGGGTGACAGGTGATTAAAAATGCTATATGATCCACGGGCGCAGAGAGGTCAGAAGGGCGCCTATACAGTTATAGTTCGTTTTTTTTTTCAACACCGGTTTGGCTCCAAGTTCATTATCGAAGCTCTCACGTGAGTTTTGGCAACTTCAGCGTCTGGCCAATTATTTCTTACCGGTAAAATATTCAGTTTCAAATTATGCTCGATAAATACATGGAAACTGTATCTTCAAAAATTATCATACCATGATGACGTCACTAGTGGCAGCTGGCAGCTAATGTCCCTACGGTGGCTCAATGTGTCCACGAATTTAAGGAAAATTTCATTTTCCATTGTTACCGAGGTCAGAACGGAGTAAACGGTTCTGCCCATGGTAGTTATACATTACCTTGCAATACAAGTTCGACAGCATGACATCATCACTGTTCCAATGTCTAGTACTAAAAAGTACGCATGGAATTTATCGGGAATATCTCACATGTTAAAATAAGGCGACGTTTGATTTTCTCGAGTTCAGTTTTTGGCCGTTTCGCTGGGTAAAACGCGTGCTTAGTCGAAAAATGCACTTGGAGCCAAACCGGTTTTGGAAAAAACGAACTATAGTAACGCTGGTTGGGACGTAGGGGCGCCAGACGGTTACGAGGGCGCCGTGAGGACATTAAAAAGTTGCCATTCTCCTGGAAGGGCGCCGAATAATTGAAAACGCTTTGTGGTCCAGGGGCGCTGATAGGCTAGAAGCCTAGAAGGGCATCGAACAGTCAGTATAGTGCTAAGTTGGTGGGGACATCGGGAAGCCAGACGGTTACGAGGGCGCCGTGAGACCATGAAAATGGTTGTCATTCTCCTAGAGGGGCGCCGAGCGATTGAAAACGTTATGTGGTTCAGGGGCGCTGTGAGGCCAGAAGGGCGCCGAACAGTCGAGGGATGCAAGCCGCAACTCACAAGGTGGACAGAAACAGAAGGGCGCGAGACGGTCAGGAGGGCGCCGCTAGACCATGAGAATGGCGCAGTGCTGTCAAAAAGGAGCCATTCTCCCTGAAAGGCGCCGAGTGATTAAAAACAATATATTATCCAGGAACGCGAGAAGGTCAGGAGCGTCAGGAGGACGGCGTTCCAGGAGCTTCCAGGAGCATGAGAAGGGCGCCGTGCTCTCGAAAGGGCGTTTCTAAGTTGTAATTTGTAAAAGACTTGTGTGTGCATTTTAATCATTACAGGGGGCATAATTCTGGATTGTGGGTACTGGATGCATCTGCCCCCATAAAGAGATATAAAATTACACCCCTGATAATAATATCTAACGGTTGTGGCTTCTTACTTCGCATGCTGCGCGTTTCGAAAAAGTGCAGTAAAATAGCAAAGAAATATTACCGGTTCCGATATTCATGAACCTTGACGAGGACAACAATCGAGTCAGCTGCTGCGCGTTGTGTGTGTGGTTGCTGTGGATTATTCCGTAGGGGTCTTCTCTGTAAAGATTCTTTGATGCGTTCAAGTGTCTGCTAATCAAGAAAAAATAATTGATTTTGTATATACCTGACTTTGAGGGTACGTATTGCTCTTTAAACTTTGCATTGCTCATTTCATTCAGTGTTCTGGTGCTGATCAGTGCGCCATCATGCGCCATTCTTGGCTACGATTTTCAAGATGATTTAAGAGGTCTTATAAGTAATTGAAGTTGGTAATCAGCAACATGGATGATAACAAGAACATTCCATAGCTTCATTTAAATAATTTGTTTTGGAATGGCCTGCTTCTAGACCAGCATAACTATAAGAACTTTGTTAGTTTTACTGTGACTGTACAGCTTAGTCCGAGAGTATGTTACATCCATTTAATGTGTTTATACAAAAGGTTAAATATTGCCTTGCAATGAAGTTGCAATTTAAGCAATTCATTCCTTAAAAATTGTCCACTCATTCAAATTCAGACTAAGTCAGAGTAGGCAGTGGTGACTGGTGGTCGTCAAGCATATTTCCTCGTCCTCCTGGATCTTACAATCTCCAGAGCTCCTGCCCGAAGATAGTTTGCAAGTACTGGAGCTGCAAGCAGTGTAATATTCCAAGCAGCAATTTAAGAAATATGCAGTTTTCAATGTACTCCACTCAGCCATTATTTATTAGGTTTATCAAATATTACAGATTGTAAGACTTAATATGCTGAAATAAGAAATTTCCTGATGATGGAGGTTTTCAAGATTCAAGAGCCACTTTAGTTTTGACAGCACTGCCTGGTGTATTGTATGATAGAGCAGGTTTTGGCATTTTTTTTTTTTTTTTATAAATTTTGTCCGAATGGCTGAATGGGCGGATTTGAGGAATCAGAGCCCGCACTAAGCACAGCTTGTTGTGCTGACCCTGACCCCACCACCCGATCGCGCAATTCCAGTTGTATGGCAGAATTTTGTCCGAACGTTTAACGTGCCCTCACGACTGGACACGGTCCCCTCCGCTCACTCACGTTACCTGGCTTCTGTGCGGCCCCTGCCACAGACACGCACGCCATTATACGTAGGAGCTAAATGTGGCCGCCCGCACCGGGGCTTGAACCGGGCTCTCACTTCCGGCAAAGCGTCAGATTCCGGCGCTTTTATCCACTCGGCCACGGAGAGGACGTGTGGATATTGGAAATTGGAAAGATAATTTCAAAGAAAACCTATGCAAGTCAATAGTCCTGTCAATAGAAATGGGATCATCCAAGATCCAGGCCCAACTCACAAAGGACACATGTATTCACATCCTATCAGGTATAACATCAAGGTTGCATGGAAATTCATCAAACACATTGGTTGCATTATAGAGTTATGTTATCTGTATCCTGTTTCTCTGTCATATATTGCTTCAAACAGGGTGAGGGTATCTCACAATACAAGACTGCAGGTAGTGGCAGTTCAATTTTATTTTGTGTTTCCATACCAAATCAAAATTAACTTTACATCCTAATTTAAGTACTTTTTAAAGTTGTTTCCTCTTTGTTCTTTTTAGGGATATCTACTTTTTTACTGTGTTTCATGACACATTTAAAAGTTTAAAAGACCTTTTTATCTAGTTGAATTAGGAGTTCTTGGCTTTGAGGATGCTCTATTTATCAGGATAGTGTATCCATTACTGAAAGAGGATTTTGGCAGTCTTCTCACCCTGCAGCACCTCATAAAGCTGTTGTTAGGCTGAATCTGTGTTAAGATATTCTGAGATCAGTATGTGAAATAAACATGAACTCAACATAACTAATGCCAGATTGTGCTATACATCCAACGCACAGTGGTAAGGAAGAGTTGAAAGCAACAGTAGCAAACTTGTCCATAGAGAATTACATTATTTAAAAGCATTGCTGTTCTGCCCGGAACCAGAACAGAAAAGGTAATTAGCTTCTGTTTGGATCCCTGAGTTTTGTTTAAAGAAATTCCAGTTTGTTGAACATATCTTGTTATTAGTTCATATGTGCCAATTAGCAGTCAATAGCTCTACAAGTAATGGATGTATCCAATGTCTGCTCCTTGCTGTGCTCAGGAGAGAAAAAAGACATACCTATTAGGTAGGTCATTTTGTAAATAGCTAAGAAAGGCATTGAAGCTTAAAATTAAGGTTTTTGACATGCTTTTGCTAAATTGGATATGATTGGATAATATGATTAATTGATTGATTAATATATTTGATAATCAATTAGATAATTGCTAAGTAGTTGGAGGTTTTCTTGAAGATCTGAACATCAAACTCTCATCATTGTTCATGAGCCTCATCCATGTATTGGTCATCTCATTTAATCCTTATCATATGGAATCTAGCTCTTGCTATGATGAAGGCTGAATAACATCAAATATGGGTTATGGATCTCAGCCATGCCCTAATAAAATGCTTGTTGTTTACTCCTTTTGCTGACATGCAGTTAGATATATGTTCAAACGTCGCCGTCGGTGCATCCAGCCGAGTGATTGACGTAAATCGACCCCGGTATCCTACTCACAACATTTGTGTGTATTGTTTACAGGTGCAGCAGCCTGAAATGCACCAGGGCTGACTGTCGCCACACTAATCATGGTGAAGGTGGGTAAATCTCCCGCCGAATATTCGGACGTCTCGTCGGAGGCTCTGAGCGAGCCGGAGGCCGGCGAGATTCAGAGTGACGACAGCGTCCATGACGATCTGTCCGAGGGGGAGGTGTCTCCCGGCTCGCCGGTCCCGCCTCCGGTGCGCCGGCCGCCGCCGCCGGCCGCCCCCGGTCTGGGGCCCGCCCCAGGCGCCTACGGCCGGCCTCCGTCTCGCTCGCCGAGCGCCGAGCGACAGCGGGCGCGCGACAAGCGCAAACGACGCCACCGCGAGCGCGACGGCAGCGCGAAGCGGCGTCGCCGCCGGAGCCGCTACTCTGCCAGCCCGGACGCCCGGCTGCCCAGCGCCAGTCCCATCTCGTCCGGGGACGACGTCGGCTCGGCGCTGCCGCCGCGGGACGGCGCGCTCAGCCCGGAGCAGCCGCCGCCGCCGCCGCCCGCCCGGCGCCGCGCCAGTCTGGGCGGCGCCAGCCCGTTCAGCTCCAACTCGGAGGGCGGCATCCCCGACTCGCCGAACGGCGAGGTGGCCCGGCCGGCGGGCCGCGGCCGCTCGCCGTCCTACGCCGACGCCGGAGGCCGCGGCGGGCGCGGGCGGCGGCTGACACCACCGTCGGCCGAGAAACGCCGCAAGTCGCGCTCCCGCAGCCACGAGCGCGAGCGGAGGAAGCGCTCACCAGTCAGTCGCAGTCGCAGCCGCTCGCCCAGGTGAGTGAATCGTCAGGTGCCGAAGGGCTTTAAAACGGTGCTGTCTAATGTTGAGGTCTCCCTGCGTCTGTTTCTTAGAACTTATTCAAATAGAAGAGCACATAGTAGGTTTTGCAAAGCATGACATCACCTATTTTTCTTTGTGTTGATGTGAAGCCTATATGAAACGTGGATTAAAAGCATCCAGTTTGACCGTGGCCTGCCATTTGATGCCTCACCTGCACTGCACCGTGTGGCTGCCCTTTTGGGATGAAATTAGTTTTGTTAGCGAAGTTTCAATGTGAACTGTTACTGCAATGTGTTTTCTGTATCGTTGTTTGTACATTACCAATTACCATGATTTTGTCATTTACGACCTCAGTTGGTTTCCACTCATCCGCTGCCTTTCCTTTCCTACCTAATCCTCGCTCACATTGCTGTCTGTTATAGCCGATCGTCGCGGCATCGCGTCGAGTACGACTGCGAGCCGTCGCCGCCGCTGCAGCGGGACGGCCCCTTCCTGATCCCGCCGCCGCCGCCGCCTCTGCCGCCCGGTATGCTGCCCTTCCGACCGTGCCGGCCGTGGGTGCCCGGTCCGTTCGGGCCGCGCCCGCTCGATCCCCGCCTGCCACCGTTCATGCATCCAATGGCCGGCCCGATGGGACCACGCGGACCCATGTTCGGGCCGCCGAGACCACCGTTCGGGCCGCGCTGGGGCGCACCGTGGCCGCCGTTTCGCGGTCCGATGGGTCCTGGTCCTCCTGGTCCTCCCGGACCGCCTGGTCCGCCTGGTCCTTATGGTCCCGGTGGACCTTGCTGGCCGTCAGGACCTCGGTTCGTCCCCGGGTATGGTCAAGATCGGCCGGAACCGGAGCGAGAGCGAGAGTCGGAGCCGGAGGAGTTCGGAACGCCGTGTGACACTAACCGGGAGCCGGGCTCCATTCGCGAACGTTCGCACAAACGCCGCAGTCACGATCATGACTCACGTAGAAGAGAGAAGAACAGAGACAGCCGTTCGAGCTCCCCGCGAGACGATGGACAAAGGATAAAAGACGAGGAAAAGGTGGAACGGCGAAAGAAAAGGGAAAGATCGTCAGGTCATAGAACAGATTCAGATGCAGTGTCAGATGATCAATGTGAGGTGGCTGAAGGCTCGGAGGAGATTTCACACAAATCTCGCAGAAGTTCGAAGATGCATTCTAGCTCACCGGAGCAAAAGTCGAGTAGAAGGGCGAAAGACTCGCCAAATTTGACCGAGTCGCCTGATCGCAGAGATTCGCAAAACAAGCAAGAGAACACTGATGGAGGAGACCGTTCGAAAATAACTCGGCGAGGAAAAGCACGCAGAAACAACCGCGAGGGTTCTGAGAGCTCTCCAAAAAAGGAGTTAAAAGGTGAAGCGGAAGACGACAATTCAGATGAAGATGCTACCAGACGCTCTCCTGGGAAGCGTCTCAAATCGACGAAGAAGCGCTCGAACTCAGGTCTTCAGACAAGTCGCAAGACGGGCAAAGGATTAGGCTCGAAGAAAACCTCGACAAAGGACAAAAGTGGCGCGCCAAAAACTATTACGAGAGAAGACACACACCTAGGATCTCGGTCAGATAGCGATGGAGAGATGGAAAGTCTTGTGGAGCCAAGAGCAGACCGAAAAGTAAATGAAAGAAGACTTGATCCAAGGACAACGGGGAAACAGAGTCCAGCAGCAGCACTTAAGAAAGATTCTTGCAGAAGTGCATGCGGTTCTTGTTCTGATTCTCGCATTAAGTCTCCAGAAACCCCTCGCAAAGACGTCCGCAAAAATTTTCATTCAGATCCTAGTGGAGAACAGCACAGTAAATCAGATGATCGCTCAGACATTCGGATGGTTTCTCGCAAGCAGTCTCGCACAGATCTTCACACGGATCCTCGCACAGATCCTCGCATAGATCCTCGCGCAGATACTCGCACTGATCCTCGTACAGATCGGAGAGATTCTCGCGCAGATCCTCGCACAGCTTCTCGAATAGATCCTAGCACAGATCCTCGAACAGATCTTCGCACAGATCCTAGTACAGATCCTCGCACAGATCCTCGCACGGATCCTCGCACGGATCCTCGCACAGATCTTCGCACAGATCTTCGCACAGATCTTCGCACAGATCCTCGCACGGATCCTCGCATGGATCCTCGCACAGATTCCCGCACCGATCCTCGTATAAATCATCGCACCGATCCTCGCCCAGATCCTCGCACAGATCCTCGCACGGATCCTCGTACAGCTTCCCGCCCAGATTCTCGCACAGATCCTCGAACAGATCCGCGCGCTTCCCCTGCAAACGTTCCTCAAGACCCACGAACGATTGCGCGTGGGAGAGAGCCTAACTACAACTTACAGGGAGATGAGAGACGTCAGGAGCTACAATCTGGCCGAGAGGGAAGAACTACGCCGGAGCGAATAACAACGAGACTTAGGACGCGTGAAATAATGCAAAACTCTGAGAAACGCAATGAAGGCCCTTGGTATGAAACCAGGAGCCGGACAAAGCAGAGCAGCTTGCCTAATGACGCGTATCACTGGAGACGCGATAGAGATACCGGAAGTCGGAATCGCAGTGGTGCGGAAGGCGAAGACAGCCCGGAAAATCCCTGGCGCTGGAAGGCCAAGAAAACTAGGAAAGCTAGTCCTCGTCGCGGGAGTGATGAAGAAAGGCGAAGATCGTCTGAAGAACGCCAGGACAAGCGAGAAAAGCAAGACTCGAACGATGATCGAGAAATCGCCAGCTTTAGAAGAAGAGTTTATCGAACACGGTCTACAGACGCTCAGAGTTACCGTATCGAAGTGGATGTGAATAGAGACTCACCTCGAGCAAGTGCGAGGCGATACACGAGAGAGGAAAGCTCAACAGGGAGACGGGGTCGTGGGTCCTACCGGGGTCGCAGAGGACGCGGTTACTTCCCTAGAGGCGCACGAAACTGGTCTCTTCGTGGTGGGCCGCGTGATCGTTGGGGAAGCCCGAATGACGACGGCCATCAGGAAAACGAGAGAAGGGGTGGTCTCCGCTCTCGACATGGTGAAGTGAGTCCCGGTTCCAGCCCTCATAGTCCAACAAGTCTCCGCAGCTCTGTACGCATTGTCCGAAGTACCAACTCTAGTGGGAAAAGCGCTTCCGAACGAGACGATGCCGAGGAGCGCTGGCTTCAGGGACACACGCCGTGCGACCGGTTGACGAGGAGTAGGTCACGGCGTCTGTCGGACCCTCAGGGAGGCCGGAGTCCTTCACCTCAGGGAAGGAGGACACGAAGCAGCTCAAAGCCCTTCGCTGAGGAACTGGGGTCACCAGGTCGCGAAACCGCTGGAAGGATGTATGGGGACAGAGATCGGCACTATGCTGGTCAGAGAGGACAGGTCGCCGATCCTCGACTGGCAAGAGAAAGGTGGACACAGTCGGAGCGCAACGTCTTGGATACTGAAGTAGGAAACCAAGACTCAGATGGACCATATGACAGAATGCGTTCAAGCTCCAAGCAGAAATCCAGACGTCGAACAAGAGACGCGTCCGAGAGCCCAACTCGTCGGTCGTCTCGTCGCTCCGGCTGGAACACGGAAACAAGCTTTCTATCAAAGCAAGGCGAGAACCGTGGTGACAACAGCAATGATGACAAGAACAGCACTGAGAGTGGCTCATCAACATCGGAGTCGGACGATTCTGAAGATTCTGAGGACAGTAGTTCATCGGAGGCGAGCTTTTCAAGCAGTGAAAGCGAGTCTCACACGGCGTCCCTTCCCAGTCCGAACATCTCACTCTCAGTCAGTGGCGAGGACGACGACGATGAAGTATCAGCGGAGCACTGGACGGTTACCGATATCCTAAAGGACCCTTCCGAGAGCGACTTGGAGGCGGATGGAGATTTATCAAAGACAGTCGGCCCAGTGGAGATGGACAAGACAGCCGAAGGCGAGCCCAGACGTGATGTCAAGGGTGCAGTTGCAGAAAGTGCAGTTAGCTCAGTGTTGAAAGACGAGGATGCGGATCAAAAACAGACAGAAAAGGGTATGTCTGAGCGAGACGAGGAAAAGGGGGTGCTCGTCACAGTGACAGGCCGAGGCGAAACACGCTCCAGTACTGCCGAGGACAGTGTCGTTCCTTGCCCTCGCCGGGAGGATGGTTCTGATGTTACAGCACCGGTCGACGATGACGCCGTTCCTAGCGATGACACTGCTGACTTGCCTGTGAGCAGCGAGCCCGCCCCCAAGGTCGGACAGGTCGGCAGACAAAGAAATACTAACGTGCGAACGGGTCAGCTTGATACGTCTGGTGCACCTGTAAACGATGCAGTTGAAACTGATGAAACGAATTGTTCGGGACCTGAGGAAACGAAGTCGGTCAAAGTCTGCGGCGAAAACTCCTCAACTGCCAGCAACGGCTCTACCAAAGCTCCGAGCACCTCTGACAATTCAAAAGATCATGTACTAATTGCAGACGAAGTGCATGCCCGTGAAAGGAAAGAACATTCATCAACCGACGATCATTTGACTTCCTGCGATACAGAAGCTGCTTCAACCAATAACGATGCGACACATCGGGACGCGGGCGGAGAAGCCGCTCCTGCCACCGCTGATGATCATCACAAGCTTTCAGACTGTCCGAGCTCTCCCCTCGATGAACGCGACTCGGAGGGGTCCAGCCCGCCAGGCAGTCCCGGTCCGGAGTGCGGTGGTCCGGAGCCAGTGGCTGGCCTGCTGGAGCGCGCGCGACACCTCATGTCCAGCCAGCTGACTAGGATGTGCGCGTCGCCGCCGGCGCTGGCCCACATGAGCGCCGACGAGGACGAGATTCCCCCCGACGAGGACGAGATCCCGGCCTCGCAGTTCGAGGAGTCTCCGGCGGGCCGGTGCGACTCGCCGCCGCCTTCCTCCGCCTCATCCTCCACCGACAGGTGGGCGCCCTGCCGGTCCTTTCTCTTTTCCTATATATGCCGCTAGTTATTGCCAGTTTTGTGGCTTGGTATTCTTATAGCTTTCCTAAAGCATGGTCAGCGCAACTAAGACAATTCTGCATAAAACGCCATACACTATTTTTCAATGCCAGCTGCTTTCCATGCTACATTTTCTTGAATGAGATGTTGTGTTGTCGTGGCTCATTTCACCCTATGCTTATTTTGGCGTTTGGCTGGAACTGCATTCCTACTACTGAGAGGCAGCTGTGCTACGCATTATGTCGTAAGCATGCTGGAAAGTTGTAACACTGTCCCTTGTGCACTTCGTTTTATCGCTTCTAGTCTGAACCCAATGTTTCGAACTCATATCTAATAAGATTGTTTTTTTCGTAACTTATAGCTGACATTTTTTTATGAAGGTAAAGGAGGCTTACCTTGCGAATTCATTTAATCATTATCGGTGAATGTTTTTCTTCAATTGTTTTTACCTGTTATCACTTAAGATCTCGTTTCCTTTTCCATCCTATAAGAGTGCTTTGTTTTACCTAGCTCTCCCTTCTGTCGCACTGTAAGGTGTAGTACGTGGCCGGTTGATATGTATATTTTGTTACGAATATGAACATCCTGCAGTTGTTTCGTAACACTTTACGGCTGTATGTTTCAGGTTTAGGAGGAATTACTCCCGATCTCGGAGCAGAAGTCCCGGCAGAGGGAAGCGCAGCTCCCGCAGCTCTCCTTACAACAGGAAACGGCCAAGGTATGGGTTTACGCTCAAACGGGATTAATTACAGCTTTTGAATTTTTAAACAGCTAACTTTTCTGTGACGGAAACGTCGTGAATAATTGATTTATAATACATTTGTCTTGAGTTATCTGTTTGTTAAAGGATCGCGTACATCTGCTGTTCTTTGTGACTCCACACTGCTGTCGGTTTGTAACTGCCCTCAATAAACTTCAACTCGCTGACCGGTATGTGTGCTGACGTGTCGACAGGCGGCGGTCCCGCTCTCCAGTTCCTGCCTACTCGGGGCGGCCATCCTACGGGGGCGGACGGTACTCCCCGCCTCCGCCGCCGCCACCACCACCGCCGCCCCAGTCCGGTCGTCGCGGCGCCACCTCTGCCAAAACGCTTAACAAAATGTCCGAGACATCCCTGTACGCTGAGCTTGTGAAGCAGAAGAAGATTCGAGAGAAGGCTCTCCGTGTGGTGTCTGGATTCCAGCAGTCGGATGATGGCAAGGTAATGGAGCCGGCTGTCAAATCAGCTAGTAGTTGTCAAACTGCCATAGCTGTCATCGCTACGTCGCTTTGATATTTGAGAGAGTTGTGGCTTCTTAGTGTAATCTGTTATTACTTTAACGGTTTTGTCGTATTTTAATTCTTGTAGGACTAAGACAGGGAATGTGATTTGTTTTCTTTTCCGAATGCGTGCTTTGGGTAGGCCCAATATGCGCCGATTATATGAAACTTGTTCACCGTTTCTGTGCGCCGCAAAATCTTCATTGTGTGCCACTGACTTTTCCCCTGCATTCGTGCGTTCAGGAGAAGGAGAACGTGTACCCGGACGGGGACGGCTCCGGCCGAGACCTGGCTGACGGCGCCGACCAGCTGGAGACCATCGAGTCATCGCCGGAGGTGTACACGCCCGAACAGGAGCCGCGCCGGTGCGAGGGGCGCGGCCGCGTGCGCAGCCCGCCGTCCCGCCGCCGAGGCGGCACCCCGCCCCTGCCGCCCGGACACAGGAGGGGAGGAACACCCCCGCTGCCGCCATCGCACCGGCGCGGCGGGACACCGCCCCTGCCGCCCGGCAGGCGGGGAGGCACGCCGCCACTTCCCCCGAGTCACAGGCGGGGAGGTACGCCCCCACTGCCGCCCAGTCACAGGCGGGGAGGTACTCCGCCGCTGCCTCCCGGCCATAGGAGAGGGGGCACCCCGCCACTGCCGCCTCCGAGCCATAGGAGAGGAGGCACGCCGCCGCTACCGCCGCCTAACCGCCAGGGCCGCTCTGCCGCCGTCCGGCCAGGTTAGTCACTATCCGTGTGTTGTCTGGGTGTGGTGGTGTGACAGGGAGCATGTGTACTGATAAAATGAGGAATGGACTGGTGATAGTTCTGATCCTATTGAAGCTGTTTCTGGAGCTTCAGAACTCGGATTAGCCGTCGCCTGCCACCAGCTACCAATTTAGGATGGGAACTAGCTTTTGTTTCGTTTTCCGTCGAAATTGCTCACGTTTATTTTTCTCTAGTGAAACATGTTTTCAAAAGAATGACAGAACTTTGCAGTCGGCGCGCCATAAAGCCCCAATAAACAAACAAAGAATGACAGAAATATCAGTGGCTGTATGCCAGCTGATTTGTCCTGTATGTTCCGTTGACCAGCCGTCTATCTCCTCCTAGTAGTGCCCGGTACTGAGGAGCTCTCCCCAGACGAGGACGGACCTCTGACCCCGCCGCCGCCGCGGCCGTCAGCAGCGGCGAGCCGCGCGCCGCAGCCCCGCCTGCAGCGGCCCAACATCATACACAGGCGGCGAGAGGTGAGCCGCGTCTCGTCCACCACGGGTGTGGATTTCCGCTGAGTTGGGGGTGCCCGGGCGCAGCAAACTGCCGCCTCTGTAGCGCGGATGACCTTGACCCGCACCGTCTGTTGCGGCTCCGAATCCAAGCCGGCGGGGCATTGGGAGAGCTCGGGCTACCCCAGCTCGGCGGAAATCCACACCCATTCCGTCCACCCTCGCGCTGCACTTAGTCCTGTGAAGGTGGCAATAAAGGTAGAATTATCCGTAACCAAAGACGCTTGCTTGTGTGATGACATCTCTGGTCATCTTACGTATATTTATTGCGAGGAACTGCCTAGGACACTACGATTCATACCTGGCTCACATATTGTGATGCCTACACTGGGCCGCTAGGGGATATTGTGAACCACCTCCCGCTGTTAACCTTCTCCATATTTTGTCTACCCTCAGAGTGAGAACAAAACGTGGGGTGATCGGTGTGTGGATGCGTTCGAGCTGATAGCCCAGGTCGGCCAGGGTACCTACGGCCAGGTGTACAAAGCCAGGGACTGCGAGACCGGTGAGTTTAGAGCGACACAAACTGTCTGTTTTGTGTCAGGGCCGGGTGCTTGAAGGATAATGGTGCCGTTACTAGTCGTCGTTGACTGCAACTATGACGTGGTCTGACGTAGCCACCATACGTTTTGCCGCGGCCTCACAATCTCCTTGCTCAGCCACTTGTTGGCTGCGGTGTATTCACACACATATCCGTAGGACTGAGGCAGAGTAGTTTGGAGTTGCGTTGCTTCCTAACTTGAGTGTTGGTAGTGCGACTCTGCCCACCTCTTTTAGCTGTCGCGGTGTATTGAACACTTTCAGCGCGTGTCATTTTTCGTTTATGACCTTTTTGTCATTACAGGTGAGGTTGTTGCGTTGAAGAAGGTGCGATTGGAGAATGAGAAGGAGGGATTTCCTATTACGGCTGTGAGAGAGATCAAGATCTTGCGACAACTGAACCACAAGAACATAGTTAATATTAAGGAGATTGTTACGGACAAACAAACTGCGGTGGACTTCCGGAAGGTAAGTCCCGCCTCACGGTGCTGCGATAGGTTGTGCAACGAAACAATAGCACCTGACTGTATTTTTATTGGATCCGGGCCAGTGGCATGTTAATGACTTGACGTCACCAGTTTCAGCCTCTTTCATATTTTTCCTTTTTTTAAGGCGGCATCGTTATTACTTGGCCAAAGTGGGCAATGTCGCGCAATATTATGCTACAAAGTCGGCCGACTACTGCCTAATATTCTGCTCACCGGCCTTGACGAGCTATGATCTTTTCAACACACATATGAATGCCATTGTCTCTGCACTTCTGCAGTCCGGGCGTCCAAAACGCCAAACTCATCAGTTCCTGAATGATGAGTCCTGATGGTCCTGAGGTCCGACAGACCTAATGCCGAGCATTTACGTTTGAATTCTACCAGTGGCGGCAAACGCAAACTAGCTGCTTGCTGCTCCGCGCTCACCCACCTTCACTCTGTCGGATTGCAGGACAAGGGTTCATTTTACCTGGTGTTTGAGTACATGGACCACGACCTGATGGGCCTGCTCGAGTCGGGCATGGTGGACTTTGACGAGCCGTCCAACGCCAGCATCATGCGCCAGCTGCTCGAGGGGCTCAACTACTGCCACCGGAAAAACTTCCTCCACAGGGATATTAAGTGCAGCAATATTTTGCTCAACAACAAGTAAGTCAATTACTGTGGTCATCTTGTGGGCATCAGGCATTTCCTGTTCTCTTCACATCCAATATCACTTACGTTCAGACCTAGATTATGTGCTGTGTCGATTACTGCCATCAAGTCTATTGATAGACATACTTTCGTAGCGTTTTTACTTTCTTTTATCTATCGTGATGTTTCCTTAATGAGCCATTTGTGTCATTTCCTCCATGACCATGCATTTTTCCTGGCTGGCCGTCACAGGGGTCACGTGAAGCTGGGCGACTTCGGTCTGGCCCGTCTGTACAACGCCGAGGAGTCTCGTCCGTACACCAACAAGGTGATCACGCTGTGGTACCGGCCGCCGGAGCTGCTGCTCGGGGAGGAGCGCTACGGGCCGGCTGTGGATGTCTGGAGCTGCGGCTGCATCCTCGGCGAACTCTTCCAGAAGAAACCGCTCTTCCAGGTGGGTTGAAAATGTATACGATGGGCCGTCACGGCGGGATGGTATGGACGGGTAGAGATGAGGTGACTAATGGACTGAATATTAAGGAGGGGTGGTGAGAATTTTGAAGATGTCGCTTGACATGTGCAGTTGATTGTGCTTGGCTGTCTGGGTGATGTTCAGTTAGTTGCGGCAGATTAAATGTGTAATACGTGATCCGCCAGCGTGTAACCATTCGGATTGCGAACTTGAATGAGGAAACTATCAGTTTTTTATCTCTACTAAGCAGAACTTCGTCACAGCTGCTGTTCTTGTAGATTTGAAAATTGTTCTTCCTTTGGCTGCTGTCTCGAGAGTCGAGACAGCCAGGCACCGAGCCTCCGCCTGTTCTCCCAACCGCACTCACGGCCACCTTATACCACCTCCTGTGTCTGACAGGGCGCCAACGTGGAGATTGCCCAGCTGGAGATGATCTCCCGGCTGTGCGGCTCCCCGTGTCCGTCCGTCTGGCCGGAGGTGGTCCGGCTACCCCTGTGGAGCACCCTCCGACCCAAGAAGCCCTACCGGCGGCGCCTCAAGGAGGAGTTCTGGCACATGCCCTCGGCCGCGCTCAGCCTCATGGACAAGATGCTCGAGCTCGATCCGAAGAATCGGATATCGGCCGATGACGCGCTCAAGAGTCCCTGGCTGAAGAACATCAACTCGGACAAGTGAGGAAGGGGCAGCTGGCATGGTGTTACCATAACATATAAAGTTCGTGTTGATATCAATGTTGGTAGATTGACAAACATTTTGTTTGCACCCAAGATAAGTTGCGGGTTCGACATAGTTACTTTCATTTTTTTAACAGCATGAGCAACGAGCTGTTTTGGCCAGTTTACCTACCGCGATGTCGTGAAGTCGGCTCACTGAGTGGTATCCGCTTTTACCCCATCTTCTCCCCTGTGACTGACCACCGACCCTCCTTGTTCACAGGCTGCCCCCTCCCAACTTCCCCGAGGGCCAGGACTGTCACGAGATGTGGTCCAAGAACCGGCGCCGCCAGCAGCGGGACCAGATGGAGGGCTCGCGACCGGACAGCGCCGCCTCGGCGAGGGAGCGGGGCGCGGCGCCGGCCACCGACTCGGCACGGTGAGAACTGCCGCGGACAGCCGATTACGGGACGGGGCTGGACAGGACTGGCGGGCCGTGGTGATAGTGGATGGATGGGTTTGGAATGATGTGGAAGCTGATGATATCGTAGATTCATGTAGTATGACGCTTCGTCCTTCCTGCGGTATTGCTAGCTGCAGGCGGCTTTAGGCCATTTAGTGGTATTTGTCGTATCGTGACAGCTGTCTGTTGCCATTCTTCGGTTTGTGTTTATTTGTTTAATTATTGGTTAGTAGCGGCCCCACTCAGTATCAAAGTGTCCTTCGCTATTATATTGCCGTTGCCGACCCATATTCGGTACTGTTGTGGTGTGACCCCTGTGTGACCGACCCTTCCGTACCGATCAGGACATCGCCGCGGTCGGCGCGGCCTGAGTCGTCGCGGGACAACTCAGACAGTCAACCGGTGTCGACCACCACCTCTCCACACACACCTCCCCCGCCGGCGGCGCCCGCACCGCCGCCGCCGCCGCCGCCCGCCGCCGACAGCGGCTCCCTGCGCTCCCTGCTTCAGCAGCTCATAGACCTGCTGGCAGAAGGCGAGCCGGTCACCTGCGAACACATCACCAACATCGTGCATTGTGAGGTGAGTCGCCAGCAACGTGCACTGCGAGTCGGATTACCAGCTTCGTAATGGGCGCAAAATGACCTCGCAGTCGGCGCGCCCCTAACGCCCAACAAACAAACATACCAGCTTCGTAAACTGCTTGAAAAGCAGTGGATGGTAAATGAATACTTAACATTGACATCTGGCTGGGTGTAGACGTAAACTGCAGCCTTTTCATATTTCGTTTTTGGGTAACGAGACTGCAATAAGACTGTTGCCAAACGTTCATCACCGTCAGACCCCAACGTCAAAAGGCCTCTCCCGTTGCTTGTATGCATCGTTTCCGACCGGCGACACCCCATTCTGACCTCTGTGTCTGTCTTGCAGGTGGACGCGGTGACCCAGCGGCTGCTGGAGCCGGTGAACGCCCAGCTGTTAGTGGCTGCCTCAGAGGCCGGCGCCCGCCTGGAGCCCGGTCTGCGCGTGCTGGGCCGCACCGGGCTGGCGGCGCCCCAGCTGCGCCTGGCGCTGGCAGCCCTGGTGCGCCACTGCGGGCTGGGTCCGCTGCCGCCCTGAGCGGCCGGCCGGCCCGTCCCCCCCCCCATCCCCGCACTGTTATATTGTGATGATCCGGCGGGCGCCGACAGCAGCGGCGCCCGGGACTGCATTCTCTTGCTTGTTGCGTGACTGCTCTGTATCGTAGGTGTTAATAAATTGGTTGACGGCCGTCTCCGCAAGCGTTCTGCTGGTTTTGGTAATTGGAGAACGATGACAAGAGAATTTCGTCTTATGAATACCATACACGATGAACACGATACTCTTACGACGTACTGAATTCATTTTCATTCTTATAAAGCCGAATTGCGAATGCGCTACGACACGAGCCTTCTTTTCCCCAGATGGGCGACAATGGTTACAGTACTGACGAAATGAGACTCGGCGCTGCTCCATTTATCACTCAGTTCGATGCGACGATGGCCATGAAAATGCTTGCGAGCTTGCAGTCTCATTCCTAAAGCGACATTGGAGCGTAAAATACGGCCCGCGCGAGACTAAAAATTACCATAAGACAGTCGCCTGATGGGAAGGCTTTATCCGCTCTTTTTCGACCAAGAGCTGTGATAGCGGTAATATCGCAACACTGAAGTCAGTGTCACCTGTCAGTCTCCTACCGCAGTCTGACGCCATCAGCCGGGTTCAGCCGAGCTGTTGGGAGACACCTCGGGCTCCACTATCAGCAGCTGCCTCAGCTCTCCGTCACCAGTGACCAGGTCGGCTGGCCGGCGGCCCCGGTCGTCCCTGACGTCGGCCAGCGCGGGCTCCATCTGCAGCAGCAGCCGGCAGGCGTCTGTCTTCTGCGCCTCCGCGGCCCGGTGCAGCGCCGTCTGACCGCGCTGGTCCCGGGCGGTGAGCGAGGCGCCGGCGGCCGTCAGCCGGCGGATCACGGCCAGCCGGCCGGCGCCGGCGGCCCGCTGCAGCGCCGTGGCGCCGCCGCCGGTGGGGGTGTCGGGCGCGGCGCCGGCGGCCAGCAGGAGGTCCACGGCCGCCAGCTGGCCGGCGCGCGCCGCGTAGTGCAGCGCCGTGTACCCGGACCGGTCCGGCCGGTCGGCGGGTACTCCGGAGCGGAGCAGACGCTCCAGGCGGGCAGTGTCACCCTCCAGCGCTGAGAACGAACGACAGGGTGAACACATGGGTAGTTTGTAGGTAACAGTCTGCTAAAACTAATTCCAGCTAAAGCCATCTGAAAATATTTAGCAACGAAACACATACCTGCTGGCCAGATTCCTCTCTCCCAGTCCATTTCATCCATGGTCTGTGAAACTGATGGGACAGCTGACTGGATGGAGCAGCAGTGGTTGCTCCCATCACCATGATTATGATCCTTTGAAGTCATGCTGGAATGCAAATGTAAAATAGAATGTTAATGATGCCAAAATCTTCCTTAATATAATGTAATGCAGCAGCCAGCAGGACTTGTCATACCATTGAAGGTGAAATAGCCTCAGCAGAACTGAATGAATATTAAAAGCAAATGCTGAGCAAGGTCAGCCGACAACCATGATGCAAGACCAAATGGATCAGGAATCAAGAGCTGAAGCTTCCACTGAACGTTCACCTACAGGATTCAACAAACTGATGAAATCTGAGTCATGAATTTGAATTATGAATGCAGCCAACTCATGTTTATGTTGACGGGAGTGCGCAAGGCGAATGGGATGCGAACCATGATTGGGATGTCGATGTAGGATTGGTAAGTGGCTTCATATGTAGGGATGATGCTGGGCACTGGCACAAAGGATAAACGGTTTCATAAGAATAATACAGAACGATCACTGTAGTACCAATAGGAAAACCATCCACCTATCAACTTTTATTTCAGCAACACACACAAGCAAGCGACTTTGCGGAATTGCTCCAGTGATTATATTTTGTCGCAGATGCGCAAGATCTGCAAACGATCATGAATGCGTCCATATTAGGGAAAATGCTGCCATATTCTGCTTGCCTCTATTACAGTTCTGTAATAGAAAATACTGCTTCTAAGCAGTATTTTCTTCACGCTTTCGCGAAGTGATTTTTCGTTATTTTTATGACCAGTTTGAATGAAGCAACAGTCGCAAACCAATATGCTTAAAACCACAGCTGGTTCACATAACGTTATCTGGTGAAATGAATGCGACGTGCATTTCAGCGGCAGCTTGTCATGGACACTCCGCCACGCAACTGCTACTTCTCTTCCTTGTTCCTAGATGGCACTAGCTGTAACGCCTGATTGTAGGCTGTGCCGCATTGCTCATGCTCGCCGACCGTCGTCGCTGCTGAAGCGTGTTATAGGCTAGCCGGGATTCGAGACGGTTTCAGGAGGTCGGAAGAAGAATGAAGTTCGGAAGAAGTTGAGGAAAGCGCTAACATGTATTGGACGATGAAGGTGATATTTCTTTTTTATTTCAAGCTGGAAATGTACCCGTAGCTGCAAATCCAAGCCATGTGAATCTGCGTCAAAAGTACATACCTATCTGCAATCAGAATTACTTTCAATAGTAGCGACTAGCGTTACGGTCGCGTGCACTGATTTTCAGTTCACTGCACAGTGCATAGTGCACATCCGAGCGCCGTGAACCATGTTAACCCGCGCCCTGCTGGGGGGGGGTGTTTGAACACCCCCCCTTGTGGTTTTTCGCGAATATCTCAAAAACGGCGGCGCGGAGCGCCGCCGTTTTTGGTACACCTTATCATACATCAATTCTACACATGTTGTGAAAATTTCAGACCAAGGTCATTCAAGGTCAGGTCACCAGGTCACTTGAAGTGACCTCACCTCATAAAAACTTTCAATGTCTGTCATAGCTACACCGAGTGACCGATCGCTTTGAAACTTTCAGCGATTGCTAAGAGCAATAGCATGTACAAAATGTTTATCTCAGAATTTTGATATCGATGACCTAAGGTCAGGTCAATTTTGCGACCTCCCCATTATAAGTCAATGGGAGAAAAATGAAATGCGCCTCTTTTGGATGAAAGACATTATAAACACTCCCAAACACCGAATTACAAGTGGTTTAGACACACTGAACTTGAAAATGGTGTCCGTGACCCTTGTTTATGCCCTGAGGTCATCTTAGGTCACGAATGGTATCTAACAGTTTTTCGCAAATAACTTTTGATAGAGGCATGCTAGAGCGATGAAAACGCCTTAGATGTGTTCAGCTCGACGATACGGATCGACTGATATGCAACATGACCCTTTCCGGTCAGGTCATGACCTTGACCTGAGGTCAAATTTTCAAGTTGACCTTTCAAGGTCAAGTTATAGTTCATTCGATGCGTCTTGACGAGAGGAACACGATGCCGGTAAAAGTAAGATCGTACAAGGCTTGGGTCAAAAGTTATTGCAGAAAAACTGTTTTCGAAAAAATCGGCTATTTTTGCAGTTTTTGCCCCCTGCAGGCAAAACCGTTGACGTTAGGTCAAATCTGAGAGAATTACCCAGAAAGCGCGTTAATAGGGCTATCGAATGCGCTTTTCCGCGGCGCTGTAGCTCTATTGGTTCCCGAGTTATGCGTTGGCTTCTTGGAAATTTTTGACATTCGACCTGGAAATCGGCGAAATTTTGCCTTCAATGACCTCTGGTGACCTGACCTTTGACCTGACCAAAAAATTGACCGAAGTGATTTCGTCATTATTTTTTACGCTCTTTCGAACGCCGCCTTCCGCGTATCGCTACGTGGCCCAGGAGCCGAGTTACAAGGGGGGGGGGGTGTTCAAACACCCCCCCCCCCCCAGCAGGGCGTGGAAATCCAGGACCCCCAGCAGGGCGCGGGTTAAGCGAGGTGGTTTCCGCACTCGGTAGCTGTTATAGGTATGGTAGTTACCATGTTCGGTAACCGTCACACGGTAGCTGGTAGCTGCCATAGATTCAGGTACGTGGCGTTTGCCATACTCGCTGGGCACTCGGCGTTTGCTTTGTTTGCGGTGGTTACTGGCTGTGGCTCTTGCCATATCCGGTAAACGTCACACGGTGCCGGCGGTTGTCTTAATTAATAAGTACCGACTTTAGAGTGAAACGGCATTCGTTACCGTCACTTTAACCCGCGCGGGGCTGGGGTCTCCAGCCGAACGCGCGGGGCTGGGGGGGGGGGGGGTAAATTTTACCCCCCCTGTTATCTCCCGAACTAATGGTCCGATTTGGAAAATTCAAACGCCAATCGAAAGATCTCATCACGAACAACTAAAAACATGTACTTAATTTTAAGTTTGAGGTCAAGGTCAAGGTCAGGTCAAGGGTACAAATTGCAAGTTCCTACAGTATCGGCCTTGCACCGTAGTTGCCGAAGAATGGAGTCATGGACTGAGACTGATCGCCCAAAGCGTGTTCTTAGGCTACCAAGACAATATTCGTTGCATACAATATCATTCAGAGGTCAAGGTCAAGGTCAGGTCAGGTCAGGTCAGGTCACCAAAAACAAAATATAGAAAAGGGCATGTGCGGCACATGTTTTATGGGTCATTTTACTCATAGAATTCAATAGGCACACTCAATAAGTGATATGGACCACCTCTGGATGAATTTCAGGTCGAGGTCAGGTCAAGGTCAGGTCAAGTGAGGTCAAATTTTGAAGTTGGTTGTTAAGGCCTAAAAAGGTGTCTATCTGATGCAGTTTTTCACGGCGAATCGAATGGTGCTATTTTTGTTTCCGTGCGAGGTCTAGAACTTCCAAAAAAGTCATTTTTCAAAAATTTTGTGTGTCGTGACGTCATACAATTTTGAATAACTCCCACATTTTTGAACCGATTCTTCTAAAACTTGGTATGTAGGTACACATAGACTACTTCTCTGACATATATTCCGGTTTTTTCGATACACTCAAAATTTTGGATTTTATAGCTATTTTCCCAAAAAAGTCGGTTTTTTGAAAAAATGGTGGCCAAAATCCAAAATTTTCAAAAAAACCGAGATAGCCATTTGATAGACAAAGTAGAATTACGTATATCCTTTTTTGTTACGTCTTGATTCCTTTAAAAATGAGGATGTTAGCGGCGTTTGAACTTTTGCCGTTTTTGAGGCGAAAATGGCGAACATGACGTCACTAAAACGTCAATTTCTCAAAAATTTTCCGACGGATTTCGCTCAAATTTTCAGGGAACGTGTCAAATTGATGTAAGAAAAGGTACTGAAAGTTTGGCGGCGCTGCGCGCCGCCGTTTTTGAGATATTGCAAAAATTCGCGAGGGGGGGGGGGTAAAATTTACCCCCCCAGCCCCGCGCGGGTTAACTTAAACGCCGTTCGAGGTCGTGATTATAACATAAATGAATCGTAAGCGGATGGCAGCGGTAACTCGGCGATAGCCGTCACATCCCGACTGCCGTGTGCTCTCGAGACGAAAACTGACACATTCAGTCTGCCATGTCCTCTAGAGGCGGAGACGTCACACGCCGGTCGCCGTGTCCTCTGGCACGTGACTCGCAGAGCGCAGCTCCTCTCCGAGGCGCGCAGCTGCGATCGACCGGCGCGCCGGGCGGCGGCGGCCGGCGGCCGAGGGCGTCACTCGGCGGGCGCCGCGGGCGCCGCGGCATGGTCACCTAGCCGGGCGCCGGCCAGCCGCCATGCCGCTGGTGCCCAACCTGGGCCCGCAGGTGGCCGCGCTGTGGGCGCGCGCCCGCGCCGCCCTGCCCGACTCGTGTCTGGCTGGTGCCGACGAGAGTCTGCACTTCGCCAAGTATGGCCGCCGGCCGGGCGACACAGAGCTGGCCGGCCTGGGCAAAGATGGCGGCGGCCGTCCGAACGGCTCCGCCGGCGACGAGCTCGGCGAGGGCGGCTCCTCCGGAGACAAGATCGACGAGTGGCAGGCCGGCTGGAACGTCACCAACGCCATCCAGGTCAGTGTCCAATTTCATTAACGTCACCCAGGTCAGGGGTCACGTGTGCGACCTGACCTCATATGACCTTTAAAAAAATCCGAGATTTGCAAATTGTAAGACATCTGAAGGATACTGTCCTGTAAGTATCATTTCCCTGTGAAAGCTCCTCTGGCACTGAGGGCGTTGCGAAGTTGCGATATTTTAGGACTGTACAGAGACTCACTCATGACGTCATAGGTCAATGACCTGACCTGAACTGAAAATGCGGCTGGTGTTAAAAGATCTGGCTTAAATCAAACGTCAGTTATGTCAAGTTTCAGCTCTCTATCGCCGCTGCGTTTTGAGCTATCGCGAAAAAAAAAACCTAAAGGGGCGGCACCTGCACTCTCGGCCGGCGAGGGTTGATACAATGTTTTCATTATTCAATATTCTTAATCGTAATCGGGTATGTATTAGACGTCCCACGGCAGCCACCTGGTGTCAAGCTGATGCAGTATGCACGTCGTCTTGTACAGGCTCCTGTTTTTTTTTTTTGGAGGGGGGGGGCTTATATAAGGTTCTGTGATGAAAGACGGCCTTTTATAAATGGACGGCTATGTGTCAGCGGCACATTTTTCCTAGTCGGACATCGTCACATCATACGACGCTTTTATGTTGGCACGGCTGTCATTTTCTCGAGATGACTGGTGGACGATGGAAATCTGACGATTAAGTCAACTTACCGGTAAATCGTGCATGATCCTCGAATCCAGACCCCTTGGTTTTCATCAATCGTGGCAGAAATGCCATGCTGCTCAGTGCTCTTCACCGTGAAAAAGTGATCTCCCGAGCTGCACTGCGGCACAGTATCCTCCCTGAACTGCAAGTTGTTACAGCGACTAAACATCTCTCTCCGAGCTGCGCTGCGGCACAGTATAACTTCATGAGCTGCACTGCGGGACAGTATCCACTTGAGCTGCACTGCGGCACAGTATCTCCCTAACTAAACTGACTACAGTACAGTATCCTCCATGAGCTGCTCCATGAAAATGCGGCACAGTATCCTCCATAAGCTGCTCTGCGGCACAGTATCCTCCATTATCTGCCCTGCGGCACAGTATCCTCCATTATCTGCCCTGCGGCACAGTATCCTCCATTATCTGCCCTGCGGCACAGTATCCTCCATTATCTGCCCTGCGGCACAGTATCCTCCATAAGCTGCTCTGCGCTTACAGTACGCATTTCCAGGAGCTGCACTACGGCACAGTATCCTTCCCCAAGCTGCACCGCGGGACGGTACAGTTCTTCCAAACTGTTTCGTACGACAGTATGCCCCCTGAGCTGCACTGCGGCACGGTATACCTATCTCCATGAGCTGCACTGCGGCACGGCATACCTATCTCCATGAGCTGCAATGCGGCACGGTATATCTCCATGAGCTGCATTGCCGTAGATACGGTGTACTAGAGTTGCATCGTTATAGGATACTTCCTCGAACTGTAAGCTGAGGCACCTAATAGGTATACCCACTTAGCCAATCTTGACGGAGAAAAAATGTTTTCCAGGATTGCAATTTGCCATGCGACTTTTTCCAGCAATATTTTGCGACTCTTTCAAACAATATTGATCGAATGCCATTTTGAATATGAAATCAACGGAAAAATGCCTAGCTGACGATAAGCAATTAAAAATGAACGTACAAACACCGTTCAGCGTTAATTGTCAACATAGGTACACGGTACACTAAAAGATGTTTCAATGTTCTTCAGTGTAAAATGTCGCATTAACCACTGTTATAATCCCGCCCAAGTGGTCGCAACACGTGTGAATGGCATCACCATTCTGTGTACGTGACTGCAGCGATTTATCGGTCTGTGTGTTGCAGGGCATGTTCATCGTCTCTCTGCCGTACACGGTACTCCACGGCGGCTATTGGGCCATTGTGGCCATGATAGGCGTGGCCTACATCTGCTGCTACACCGGCAAAATTCTGGTCGACTGCCTATACGAGGTGAGTGCCATCCAGTCGGCAGCTCCGCTCAGTGGTTGAAAGAGCTACGGATGCTCCTCCAAGTGAATCTTTATGGCACAAACAACTGGTATTGTATGCTCCTGCTCCCGTATAATCATACCTATCCCTCTACATACCGAGGCTTATAATAAAATCAATCGATTATTTAGCTTTCTGCTGCAAACCGCCTTCAGCAAAACGAAACGTATAACCGATAAAACTGCATAGGGTAGACCGGGGCAAGTCGCCCCGCCGAGGTAAAACGCCTCACCGATGTTTCTCGGAACTGGCAGAGTTCCTGGGAAACATCCTCTCTTCTATAAAACGTGCACTATATGATCATTAAATGAGCAGACTGGAAAGAAATTGTGTTGACTTTTTCGGGAGATATAGCCAAAAATGTGTTTTTTGAGTGATTTTTATGTTTTGTTGTCAGATTATGCATCATGGCGTTCTTTTATGGTCCACATCAGGTTAACGACTTTTATGTATTTTGAACAACTATTGTCTAACGCTTATCATGCCGGGTTGGTTCGTGTTAAATTATGTCATGCTGGAGTGCAAAGCGTTGTTCCCTGACCGAACTACGTGATGGGGTAAAACGCCCCAGTAGGTCGCGGGGCAAAAAGCCCCATGGGGCGTTTTACCCCATGTGTTGTTTGGGCTACCCACTTTCTAATGTTCGGTAGCTGGCGAACAGTAGGTTTCTATGCCTTTATGTGTATTTTTCTCAGCAACTGGATGGCAAAGGAAGTATTCTGTAAACATTTGCATTGCAATAATTTATTATTTGGTCCTTTGAGGCAGGTGAAAAACCTGCTCATACAATAGTGTCATAGCTGAACACCTGACAGGATGGGATGTGCTAACTTCAGTGCCGTGCCTCCAGAGGTCTAACGGACCTCTCATATAAGATTTAGCCAACTACCATGTTTAATCTTTAATCTAGAGTATGGGGCTTCTTGCCCCAGGCCGTGGGGCGTTTTGCCCTGGGGCTGGGGCAAAATGCCCCATTTGCAGTTGCTTCACAAATCGCTTCCTAGCTGGGAGTCCGATCATAGGTGAAATAATTTGAGGGGTGGAATTTAAAGTAAAATGTCCAAAGAACGCATTGAGCACAAATTTAGCCTTCCAGGTGATGTGGGACAAAAGTTATGTAGCAAAATAAATTATCTGGGGCGTCTTGTCCCAGGCTACCCTATATTTAAAATAAAATCAATCGATTATTTAGCTTTCTGCGAGCCGACTTCAGCAAAACGAAACGATATAACCGATATAACTGCATATATGCCTTTGCTAATCAAACAATTACTTACATTGTATATTAAATTGTATATTAACACCAGCGATTGCTGCAATGTTGCATCCCTAGAGACAACTTCAGCTGCTATCAAGGGAATCCGAGGATTCTCCTCTTCCCATACAATGCGAATAGTGATAGGACTTATTCACTACAAGCTACGTGGTTATCATTGGTTATCATCGAGTGGTCATCATTAAGACGATATGATCTCATTGGTGCACGATCTTATCGGCATCTCCTCTCTCTCCTCCGGCAGCAAACTCCCGATGGCGAGCTGGTGCGGGTGCGGGACAGCTACGTCAGCATCGCCAAGATGTGCTTCGGCCCGCGGTGGGGCGCGCGCATCGTCAACGGCGCTCAGCTGATCGAGCTGCTGATGACCTGCATCCTGTACGTGGTGCTGTGCGGCGACCTGCTGGTGGGCATGTTCCCCGAAGGCCAGATCGACACCCGCTCCTGGATGATGCTCTGCGGCATGCTGCTCATCCCGTGCGGATTTCTGAAGAACCTCCACCACGTGAGCACACTCAGCTTCTGGTGCACCATGGCGCACTTGGTCATCAACGTGCTCATCTTCTGCTACTGTCTCTCCTGCGCCGGCGACTGGGGCTGGTCCAAGGTGAAGCTGCGCATCGACTTCCTGCACTTCCCGATCGGGCTGGGCATCATCGTGTTCTCGTACACGTCCCAAATCTTCCTGCCGTCGCTGGAGGGAAACATGCGCGACCCGAGCCGGTTCGAGTGCATGCTCGACTGGTCCCACATCGCCGCAGCCGCCTTCAAGTCGCTCTTCGGCTACATCGGCTTCCTGACGTGGCAGGGCGCAACGCAGGAGGTCATCACCAACAACCTACCGTCACAGAGCTTCAAGCAGCTCATCAACTTCTTCCTGGTGGTCAAGGCGCTGCTGAGCTACCCGCTGCCGTACTACGCGGCGTGCGAGCTGCTGGAGCGCACCTTCTTCCAGGGCCGGCCGTACACGATGTTGCCGTCCATCTGGGCGCTGGACGGGGAGCTGCGCACCATCGGACTCGCCTTCCGCGTCATCGTGGTCGTGTTCACCATCATCATGGCCGTCATCATCCCGCACTTTGCCATCCTGATGGGCTTCATCGGCAGCATCACGGGCGTCATGCTCAGCTTCATCTGGCCCTGCTACTTCCACCTGAAGCTCAAGTGGGAGTCGCTGTCGTGGTTCACGCGGGGGTACGACATGTTCGTCATCTTTCTGGGCGTGCTGTTCGGCCTGTGCGGCATCTACACGTCAGGCCGCGCCCTGGTCGAGGCCTACCGCATCGGACTGCCTTTCTAGAGGCACTGCGCCCTCGAGCTTCCGCCCGTGGCGGAGGATAAGCGATTGGGCCGATTGAAGTTGGGATAAGAAGTAATGCAATGACCGATTGAGGCAACATGAAAGCAGTAATCGGCAATAAGTAGGCATATGCTGCCGAAATGACAATCAGTCTTCCACGATGAGTCTTCCAGACTACGAGTCTAGTCTTCTAGACCGAGTCTTCCATGTAACACCGTCTTCCAAGTTGAGTCTCACAAGTTTTCGAGACTTCCAGGTAACGAGTCTTCCAGATGTTGATTGGATTGTGCGACTGCGTGCAGTTAAAGTGCGCAAAGCAGAAAGGTGGCCATGCTGCCGGACCAGTCTTCCAGGAATTAGTGCAATGAAGTCTTCCCTTTGTTGAGTGTGATGCTGTGTGATGTTGTAATGTCTATGGTAGAATGCTTGGTGTCTCGTTGTGAACTTTGTATATCCAGGGTGGGCCAGTGCGGGCTGGGGGCACACTGACGGGGGCGGCTCGGCCGCCGGACTCTCGAGTCCGCGGCCCGGCCAAGCGCTGGAGCAAACACTTTGACGCTTTATTGACTGACAAGAATCCGTACAGCTATCAAGCCGGCTTAGCGGTATCGCCGCTGACTCGCTGAGAGTTTAGTTCTATGAGTCCATCTCTGTGATGCTTTTAACAGGCGCCGGTTGGACAGTTTTTGATGGCACACTGCAGGAAACTTTTTAATGAAGTTTTTATAAATTGCATCCGACTCCAGAAGAAACCGGGCATAAATGACTGGTAGGATCTAAAGCGAACAACAGCTTACCCTCGTTATCACTGTCAGTTTTTCCCCTCTCCCCACCCTCAAGTGCCCGGCATGTCAATGACCCAAAGGGCCATGTCCTGAAGGACCATCGACGGAGCGGGACAAGCCGGGGCATCCGACACCCTCTCTGGTAACTGAGGCCCGGTCCTTGCTCTGCTCCTCTGCCCGGCCAGACCCGCGGTCCGGCGTCGGGTGGCGCCCGAGATCCGAGAGGCGTCTCTCTGTGGCCCGCGGCGCCGGCGGCGGGTGTCGGCCGGCGGCCGGGCGCCCGGCAGGCTGGTGCCACCGCCCGACCGTCGGCAGATCAATACGGAGCCGACTCCTCGGCTCCGGGCCCTCTGCCAGCCTCTCCGGCCTCTCCCGACCCCGCCCGAGAGCGAGTCGATACCTCCCCGCCCGCCGCCCGAGCGCGGCCTGTGGTCCACGGGCCGTCCGCCGTCGCCAGCTCGAAACCGTCCCCGCCTGTCCGCTATGGCTAAATATGACGGCTGAACCGCTCCTAAAAGGCTGAACAAGACAGCTACCAGTCGGCTGCAGATTCTGACACTGAAAGAAATTTAGATTAATGATTCAGTTCACGCTAGTAACCATTGCTACTGCGTGTTACAGGCATTTCGGCATTGTGACACGAAGCCTGCGCAGTGGTCGTTCTCGATATTTTAATTTTTCGTTGGTAAAGGCACTTAACATAGCTTCATAATTATGTTTGTGTGGATGTGTTTCATGACGATAACAATTAGACGCTGTTATGTGAATGTGAACACGGGCGTATAGCGTTTTGATAAGTGCTATATCATGGTCATGTAGTTTATAATACGCATATATTCATTATTGTTTGTATTTATTGTTTGTATATTATTGTAAAGTTGTTACTGTCGTGTCATATTCACGTTATCTTTAATATCCAACTTGTTCTTGTAATGCCAAGTGATTTGTGCAACGTCAGTTTATCTCGATACTGTGATATCTTGGAGCCACCAGCAACTTCTTCATAAGACCTTTTAACATTCCACTACCTACCCTCCTACCTATCATAATCGAATGGAGATGATGTGATGTGGGATTAAACCTACATGGATCAATCATTTAATTATCATTGAAGTTTTGTCTTATTTAGTCTGAATTGGTCATGTTGACCTCTCATCTCGGCTAGCTCTGGATTTGTTCATGTTTGGTGTTTTGTTGAGTGTCATTCCGGCGCCTGGTCAGGCCGCCCTGGCGTGTGTGTGGCAATGGGGCGTGGTCTAACCGCCGCTGACGCCCCGCCCTCCCTCTAGCCCCGCCTACTGGCCGCCCAGTAGACAGCGGTCAGGTCAGGGTCAGCGCCAAACAAAAAATACAAATAAAATCACAAAATGGACCCGTGTTTTCGTGGATCGAGGGAATCACTTTCGATGTAGCACTTCCACCTAATGGAACTGCAAAACTCAGTAGTCGCTTCGAAGAATGGGTGATAAATAAAACTCTCGAAGTCGACTCCAAATATAGGCCTCACATGTATTGGATCGCGCCTGTGTCAGCCAATCATGTGAGCTAACGTGGTTGTGGGTGGGCCGGCTACATTTGACCGTGCTTCTCGGTAACATACCATCGATAGTGATAGACATCACGGTTCGTCGGAAGGTCATCTCAGGCTCAACAGAAACGATATATACCATTCGAAAGCTGACGGTGAGCTGAATCCAAAAATGTAATTTTTATCAAAATCGATCGATGGCCTTTTTTGAAAATTGCGTTTTTGTAAAAACTTAATAATCTTTTATTCAACGGGCTGTCCCGGACATTCTTGAAAACATTAACATGTATTTTTGAGTTCCAGTGAAAGCTGAACGCCAAAAGAACAATATTTAGCGAAGCAATATTTCCAAACATTAATATGCGTCTCCCACAGCCGACAATAAGGCGCAATCACACAGTTCGGTGTCACGATGGACCAAAGTCAGCCACACAGAAGCGTGAAATGACCCTTATCGACTCGCAGACCCGGCGCTCTCGGCCCGCCTGACCGGCCACGGAAAGAACGTTCGGCTCTCGTTCTACTAAACAAATGTCATATTTGTCAGTTTAACTGTCCACATCGCTATTAAAGTTATTCAGGATACCTGTGAAGAAAATTCATTGTTCTGTCATCTTCACATCATGCATTAATTTGCATTTGTTCATGTCTACTTTGCTCAATTGAGCTTGGCATCATGCCCATATAAGGAAAATTGGCCGCGCTGAAATGTCAGAGGCTGCACCGGCCTCAGCTCGGGTGGAGTGGGGGTAGCGCCCGGCGGGGCAGGGTAACCTTTGACCGGTCGCACGGCCGAGCAGCTGTCACCAGTACAGCCTCTGACAGTGAAACCCCGCTCACTTCGCCTGCGCGGGCACTGATCGCAGCTAGATGGAACAAAACATGTATAAGAAAAATGTAAATTAAAGCATGTTGTAAATCAAGCAGAACAATGAATTTTCTTCACAGGTATCCTGAATAACTTTAATAGCGATGTGGACAGTTAAAGTGACAAATATGAGTTGACATTTGTTTAGTAGAACGAGAGCCGAACGTTCTTTCCGTGGCCGGTCAGGCGGGCCGAGAGCGCCGGGTTTGCGAGTCGATAAGGGTCATTTCACGCTTCTGTGTGGCTGACTTTGGTCCATCGTGACACTGAGCTGCGTGATTGCGCCTTATTGTCGGCTGTGGGAGACGCATATGCATGTTCGGAAATATTGCTTCGCTAAATATTGTTCTTTTGGCGTTCAGCTTTCACTGGAACTCAAAAATACGTGTTTATGTTTTTAAGAATGTCCGGGACAGCCCGTTGAATAAAAGATTATTAAGTTTTTACAAAAACGCAATTTTCAAAAAAGGCCATCGATCGATTTTGATAAAAAATACATTTTTGGATTCAGCTCACCGTCAGCTTTCGAATGGTATATACCGTTTCTTTTGAGCCTGAGATGACCTTCCGACGAACCGTGACATAAGCGGGCGTTCTGGGAAGCCGTCTGTCTATGCGAGCTCTGGTCCCATCAGAGCCGATGATGCTACAGGGCGGCTCTCTAAACCGGAGCCGTCGTGCCATTTTCGGTGATGAATGGACCGCCGATATTGGCCGGAGCAGACGGCGGGATATATAGCTGCTGCTCTCCGAGACGTGGTCCGACCACGCCCGTACCCGGCCGCAAAGGTCAACTGGGTGGACCGCGGGTCACTGGAGACAGCTGACCGGTCAATGGTTAAACTGGATTGACCGGGGTCATTGGAGAGGGATGACCGGTCAAAGATCAGCTGGATTAACGGGATCACTGGACTTAACTGACTGGTCGGTGGTCAACAGCATCCAGAAAAACTGGCCCGTGGCCGTCTATTACATACACGAATGACTACTGATACACAGAGCTAAAGATACCACAAAGTAGGTATAGGTATGTGTTAGGGCTATGATACCAAAATGAAGGTCGGCATAAGACAATGTATCTCGTAAATTCGTCCAGATTTGACAAGCTTTATCATGAATCCTACTCTTATCCACCTCATAATTTTAATTGGTCTGCTTGGTATACCTAACCCATCCGCGTCCCGCACTTTCCATGAGCCGAACGTTGTCTCAGCGCGGGGGCGTTCCCAAAGGTCACTGGGAACAAGCTGCCCAGTGGGCGAGGCTAGTTTGGAAATTTAACGACCTCGACCTGTGCTCGAAATAGCTGCGCGACATTTGCCATCAGTGCGTGGGCGCATGGTTACAGAAGCGATATGGTAACTTGAGCACTTCGGTCCTCAAGCTGGGAGTTATGTTACAGAAATAGATCCAATCTTAGACCGACCACTGCATAGTTCTCTGGTCTGAAATATGACGCACGTTTGGAACATTATTCTGGTGTCGCCACGCTGCTGTCCTTGCGTCATCTGCAGGCTCAAGTGTCATCTTCATTAGTTAGGAAATGTGGTTACATACATCTATTATGTTCTATTCTATAGGAATCTATTATGTTAAATATCAGACAAGCTGAGACGCATTGTTGAGCGAAGTCACGATGTACCTAATGGCGCTAATCGCAATGATTAGTTTCATCTTTGAGTCGAGCTTTTTTAAGTGTTATGTCTAGCTTTCATTTCATGCCCTAATTTCGGTCGGTTCTCAGAAGGCCGATAATCCCTAACAATTTAATTAACTTATGTCTTGCTTGGGACATTATTAATTCCCACAAGTTTAAGTCCTTATGTTGACAAGAAAATAAGTAGTTGACACGCGAAAGACGACAGGATAAAACGTTCATAAGTAGTTCATATTTATTAAGATTAGTTATGGTACAGATTTTGCGAATACGGGCGCTAAGCAACGACCACCCCAAACACTTCCATGCAACAGATTCGCACACAAACACACATATGGATGTTGCAGGTTCGTTGAAGTTCGTTGAGGGGGGGGGGGGAGTAAATGAAAATGAGATGAACCATGCATACGGAACTAATATACATTTCACATTCATTTACATTTCAATGATCTCATTGACGTATTCAAAGACAGGCCCGAAGTCATACATATTTACAGTGGCCATCGGACTTATGCATAACTGTACAGTTTCAGTGCGCCATTTCCACTTAATTTACAATATGCATGCACATAAGCCAAACCCATGCGGATGTGTAACGAGAGGTTGGTGCAAAATAAATACAAGTCATGTCTCAAAATGAAATTAAGGACATTTCAGTAGCGATCATTGACTGTATGACGGAACACGAAAGACTTGACAAGTTCACCAAATCATCACGAGCTAATAAGTACAAATGCACTGATCGAGTTTAAAAAGCACCTGTGCGAGGACAAATATCGATCGGTGAAAAAACCCTAGAGAAAAAAATACGCGCATACAATACACTCAACTTGATGCTGTATACACCTAAAATGGCGTTTATAAATCATTTTTATCTTATAAAGGCCAGCATAGCCGTTATAATGGAATTTGATTAACGAAAAATCTATCGTAATGTTTAGCAATAATTTGGGTGCCGTAAGCGCATTATAAGGAAGAGATATCGACATCACTTATCTATCGGATTATTTTCAGAAAAAGCACTGTCGATTTCGATTACATCAGTTTCGTCTCACGTCGTGTTCCATCATTAACATTAACTTTCCTTGAGCGTTTCGCATCTGCGTTGAGGCCCCCGTGTCATGGACTTATCAGGTTTAACTCCACGCTGTAGGTCATATCTCCAGCAGCTCGCACCAACCACTAATCCACTTGCAGTTGAACCAGGTCAGCTCTAGTCAACCATTTCTGTAACCTCTACCACACCTGACGCTGTCTCAGGGTCCTCATTTTGCCACCGACATCACTAGGATACCAGTTCGTCTCAATCACTGCCGGCGTCGCCCCACCCCGGATACAGTCTCACTCGATATAATCGTGCAGCTGCCGCGTTGAACTGGACCTCGAGCCTCGGTGTGACTTGCGCTTCCGCTTGATGACGTAGATGGTGATGCAGAGTGTGAGAATCTGCAGGCCGGCCAGACAGGCCAGCGCCGGCACCCAGGTCACCTTGTTGGTCTCCAGCCAGCTCTGCAGTAGCGGGCCGCAGCCGTCCTGCACAGACGAGAGACGGGAAGGTTATTACCGGTGTGCGTAGGTTCTTCGAGGAGAGTTGCGATACGAAGTGAATGTTAAAAAAGAACTTTATTTTCTGAAATGAGGATTTAAGTAAATAATATCTAACATTCGAATAAAAGAACCGTTCAAAGGTATACAAAACGTTTAAAAAAATGATTTTTAACTACAAATAGACTTTATTTTCATTAAGCTGTAAAATATTTCATATTCGGCAATATACGCCTGGGAATTGGGGAGAAATATTCCGAAGGAAATCCGTCAGTAAGTTTCGATACGGAGCCTTTTTATCCGTCTCACACCCATGAGAGGCCCAGCGGCTGTTCGCCGCGCGCGACCTCTATACGCGCCGGGCGCCGGGCGCCGGTCTCACCTGACGGAGCTCCTGGACGGACCGCGTCTCGCTCGTATAGACTCCCTCCGGAGGTGTCTCCTCGTAGCAGGTGCTGTCCAGCAGCGAGTCCGTGTAGGCGAACTCCTTGGGGCCCGTGAAACCGCAACACTCCAGCTATGAAGGGGGGAGGGGGAGGGGTCAGACGGGAAGAGCGTCCTGGACACACCAAGATTGGTCGAGCACGGTTTGACACACCAACATTCGAATTCGGTTAACACTCAACATTCGGCCAGCGAGCAGAACTACAGGCGACAGAACAGTGCGCATATGTGCCACCTGCCTTGCAAAGATACTGCAGAAGGAGGTAAAGCAGTAGCGATAAAACTATGCAATCGGTGATATGGAATTACAGTCAATTCAGCTAAAACATTTTTGTTATGTCATGCAGCCTTTTGAAATAATCAACAGCTTCTTACCGACTTTTGGACGAAATTACGGGTATCTTGGTTGATCTCGTTCCAGCTTACTCTGAGCATGTCGTACAGCTGAAATCACACAACAGAATCGGGAATGTCAACTTCAGCCTTTAGCAGTGCAGGCTTGACGGTAACACAGTCTTGTCTCTCGTACAGTTACGTGTAAAAAAACAAAGTTAAAATATACTTTGAAAATATGCTCATGGCGGCTGAGACTCATTCTCGCCCCCACCGGTGTCACTATTGGCCGAGTGTGGTGGTCGAGGATAGGTTGAGGTGGCTTCGGTTACAGGGTCACTAAGATCAGCCAGTCGGACGCACAGGGACCGTTTGACGCTGTGTGCTTACCACACCGTGGCCACCGTGGGATCGTATCGTACGGAGATCCGTGAGCGGCCCACACGTTTGTGTGTGTGGGAGGGGAGTAGGGGAGGGGAGGGGTGTTCCAGCCGTTGGACTGTTTTGGGGCGGGCCAGTGCCTGCAGCAGAATAACACCTGCACTGCACGTGTGTAAGTGGCCCTTCAGACGGACAACAGCGGGCAAAACAGCCAAGGCCGCGGTCCGAGGTTATCAGCCTAATCTGAAAGTAGATTACGGTGCAGAACAGAGGGTCCGAGCAGGAATAATATAGAGGGCACAATGAAAACACCCCGCAGGGTTCACATAAGATAAGTCATACAATATAAATAATGCCAGCAATAAGTTTTGGCAGTCTGTTATATCTTATAACTGTTCTTTGCCTTCCAAACAAAGAGAAACAATGGAAGGAATCAAGCTGCGTGGAAGTATTGATAGCTTTGTATCTTTATAGAACAACGCCCCTGTTGGAGGTACTGACCTTGAATTGCATTGCGTAAAGGGTGATAAGTCCTCCAACTTGACCAATTACCAGCAGTAGAACCAGGGACATGAACTGCGGAGAACGCCAGAACACAGGTCAATCACACTCTAAATATTTTCGATTTGTCTCGATGCAGCTATACCTACTATTTAAAAGCACTGATGCCATTTTAGAAGCCCTCTCGAATGAAGCATTTAAAAGTTTACTTCCCAACGAAATATGAACTGTGCCACTGCTAGTTCCGTCTAAATGCCCCGACGTTTACGACGTCCCTTTACAGTAACCAGCGACCTATCGCACATTTGTAAATAGGTTAATTAAGTGATGTTGCTTCATCGTATTGCAGCCCGATAATTTAACTGAAAAGTCCATGCCACACTAATCAGCATTAAAACGACGACGTACCAGTCGAAGAAGGCAGTAGTTTTCAGAGAAGGACGACACCCAGCCGACCAGGCCAGAGAAGAAATAGACAAAGCCCAGTGAGATGACTACGTAGGTGAAAATCTGAAACATACGATAAAGCATGCTCAACGTTAACAGGTAATTGCAATGGACCTTATCGGCAGAGTTACGAACACATGAAACCTGAACACAAATAGCAACTAAATGCTTTAGCGTTTTGCAATCTACAAGATTATTTCTTCATTGTGACATGTCCAAATCTTCATTTAAACTTTAACCCTAATCCAATTTGCTCCTTTGTGTTCACCATCAGACAGCATCCAGAGCAATAAGAAGCGTCGACCCACTCACACCACACCCAGAGCTGTTTGTGTGGGTCGTGACAGGCAGGCTGCCTTCGACTCATTCACGAATGGTATTGGTGGGCAATGATATCGATCGAAGAACGCGCCATAACAACGGGCGGAGTCGTTTAATTTGTACTGGATCGATATCAAAGGATCGAATGGGATATGCGGAAGACATGGAAAGATTAATCGTCAATAACGATAATTGTTCCGTTTGAAATGAAGTAACTATCGAGGAAAGTTACGTAAATTAACCACTCCAGATCACATACTTAATCACCGAATGGGCTTCTAGAGCTCCATCTAACGATTTCAGATATTTCATATCATGAAATATACTCTCGGTTCAGTCTACGCTAATTATTTGTGTTTTGCTCTAACTTGCAGCACTAACCAGCTCCCCAGACATGAAGCGCGCCACGGTCACTGACGTGGAGAGCACCCAGCCCATGTAGCCGATCATCGTACAGCCGACCACCTGAAACACAGGCGGGGTGGCGGTCAGCGGAGCGTGGCAACACACCGGAAACGGTCCGGGCAGCACCGCCCGGCCGCGCCCGCCCCGCCCGCCCCGCCCCGGGCCGGGCCGGGGGTCAGGCGGCCGGCCGGCACACAGCGGTACCGGGCGGCCCCGGCCCGCCGGCACTGGGCCGGACTGAAGGCCGGGAGCGAGGGGTGGGGTGCAGGGTTGAGTCAGCCGTTATCTGACTCGAATTGCCACCGACTGGCGAGGCATAGCGGGAGCAGTCTGGAGGGCAACACACTCACGAGTTCATGGCGTGGGAAAATGTGGTTTGATGCCAGATATCACGAAACTTGTTGTGGTGTCAAATGATCATTGTCATAAGGGAAACGCACTGGATTGATAAATTTTCTCTTTCAGGTTATTCATTTTTCTTTGTACAAAGGTTGTGCTATGCAAAGCAATGATAACGATGGCCACGTTTCAGCCATTGTTGACTTGCGGTGAAAATATATCTGTAAAACAATTTTCCAGTGGCATTTTCACGGTATTGATAAATGGCTAAGGCAAAAATTTCCACGTTGTATAGGTACGGCAGGCGTTTCCGAGTTCTCTAAAGTCGTATTTTCGCCCTTGAGCTGCGCCGGCCCAGAGTAAGCCTCGTGCGACATTCCGGACCTCTGACTGGAAACGGCTCGTGGGAATGTTCTCAGGCACGCTGCATCGAAGTGATGCAGAAGACAGGACCGAAATATGATGCCATCCGTTATATTGGCAGACCATCATTCCGCAAAGCAAAAACATGAGGAATGCGATGTGAAGGTCACGCTTTCTGAATTCTGATGTAGGTAAAACGCTTGGAGGCGTAGCTGAAGGAGGTGTAAAGAAAATTGTTTGCATGAAGATGTTTGTGTGACATTGACAATAAAACTATTTGTACGCCTACGACTGATGGTATAACACTAACAAAATAGCAGACTATTACATCATATCATTTCCCTAGTTGTAAAAACGAACTTAATTACACACGGGCTCGGCTAAGCGCTCAACAACCACAACACTGAAACAGTAAACGTGAGTCGTGGCATTTCACACTAATTGGACGGGCATGACGCAAGGCCTCCAATCGCCTCAGAGCGTGCCGTAGTGAGGAGACGGTGACACGCCCTTTACCGCACCCCACTGGGCGCTGTTGGCACACTGCACCTCGATCACGCTGCATCACTACAGCAGCTGCGTGACACATTCGTAACACCGCGTGACGCGGCATCATCTGACGCGGTGTGACGTTGCGCGTCACTGACCTCGCTGACGTAAGCCGACCACTGCTGGCTCGGGTCGACAGAGGCGGGGTCCGCGCGGCGAAAGTCTGCCATGCGAAGCGGCCCGAAACGAACCGGCAAGGCGTCGGCAGCGGCCACGGCCGGCCGGCCACGCCGAGTACGACGCTGGGTGAAAGTGTTAACTGCCGTGGCGTGGCACCGCACCGTGCACGCTGATAGGCGTGAGATAGACCTGCAGTGTCAACAACTGCACGGCGCATAGTAAGGAATCACCAGAGAACGGTAGATATCAAACGGGCTCCGTGTCGCTCGAGTAAATATTTCGATTCCATGGTTTTCCTGTGCCTTGTGGATAGAAAGATCGTGAGGCGCATTGGTATGAAGATAAACAGGCGAACAAGGTTTCCACAATCGAAACTCGAAGTTCCCTTCGCACATAAATGAGACGATGGGACTAGCGGTCGACTGAAAGTGAGAGTGGAGAACCAATAGATATGTGTGGGACGAGATGCCATTTCCCTCGCCCGAAAGCCGCCCGTCCACTTTCAAACAGCCGACAGTGATCTCGGTGGGTCCCATCTAAATTTCGATCTTTGTTTTCACGCCGTTTCTCGGAGATCAGCTCTGGGCTGGACTGCTCTCTCCATGAGATGATCCTGTCTTATCCAACCCTCGTCCCAGGCTGTAAGGTGCACACTGTATGTAAGTGCTCTTAGACATGCAATTGTGAAGATATCTTTCGACTACTCCAGCTTGTTGGATTCTGCTTGCATATGCTGATAAAGGCAATGAGCCAATGGCAGCTCATAAATACTAAATGTCCAGGATCTTTCATAGTGTTAACAACTTATGGAGAGTGCTGCGATCAATCAACAAAGGGCGATATTTTCATTTTGTAAACATCGAAGTCTGTATTTTGCATTCAATTTCAAATGTCGCATAAAAACAAAGCTTGATCTAGCTGAAAGTGCAAAGAATATGCTATCAAAACAGCAAAATATAGTTAGATGCAGCCTTTTACGCAAGTTGACACAACCGACGGTACGTATAACTTGTTAGCTCAATTTAGATCTAAGAGTGATTATCCAGCAAACGTGAGCCGGCATAACACGTATTGTCATGCTCGATAATTACTGGCTAGCCACTTGTCACAAAAGCTACGAAGTTCGACACGACAGTTACAGTTTTAACATGGTCTAACGATTTGCCGAGATCGTGCCACGTTTCTGTCGATTCAATAACCGCAGAGATTTATCGCCGAGATTAAATGACACCGTGACAGACAAAGCCGCGTTAGCCATGCCAACCACGACTGCTTGACAACTACCTACCGTGGATTAAAATGAAATCGGACTTACTCCACAAGAGTTCGTTGGGTCGGAGCTTTCGAATTGTATTACAATTCTTCGTCAGCGAGAGTCGTATCGGATGTTAAGATCGAATCGAAGGTACAGTGCGGATCGAACAAAATATGGGTCGGACAGGAGGGTCTCTGAGGCAATTAGTTGGTCTTGAAATAAACATACAAACACTGGGAAAACACGTGAATAATAACAGGATGCACACTTACTAGAAAAAGCCTGTAAAATGGGTATAAAACACACTAGTAAAATATCTAATACAAAAATATAGGCAGGTAGGTAAAAATACAGTTAATGACATGTAAAAAAAAATTGCATAGATTAGGTGCAAACAGTACCTAAAGCAGAGATAAAGCTTTACAAAAACACGAATAGTAAACTAGACTATGATATAAAATATCAAAATGATAAATTATATAAATGAACTTTTTAACGGCAGAAACGGCGAATAATGGGAAGCCACCTGTCTTGCAGCAGGGCACCAGAGTTGCGGTTCACATTCGCGTCATTGGGTGACACTAGGACGGCTTCCCGCCGTCCCACGGTACGAATGTAGGCCGATTCGAGAAGGAGTCTCATCTGGTGGTGGCAGGCACGGTTCAGGATTTTGGCGTCCTACCTACCCAGTCGGCCATCTCTCTCATTCGAACCATGCTGAATGAAAACCAAGACGCCCTCTCTGACGTAACCTGCCTGAGGCCAGATGCAGTGGCTGACCTTCTCTGCATCTCCATCAAGAACTGCCATGCTGTCGTCCAGGACGGCGACCGAGAGAGATGGTTTAGGCAGACTGCTGGCCTAGCCATGGGTAAAAGTTACTCACCAGTTGTCGCGGACTTGTACATGGGACACTGGGAACGTGACTTGGAACTACTGGCAGCCAACTGTGGAGGGAGAATTTATTCATTCTGCAGATATGCTGATGACTACCTGGTCCTCTTCGAAGGCAGCGACACCATCCTCAATGCATGGGTGGAGCTGCTCAACAACAAGGACCAGAACATCAAAGTCACTACTGAGATCGAAGAAAATCGACGACTGCCCTACCTAGACATCATGATCACAAGACAGGACAACAAGTTCACTACAAATGTCTACCGGAAGGCATGCACCACTAACCAAGTACCGGCCTTCAACTCCTATACAGAGACGCGCTATCTGAGATCAGCCATCAGATCTGACTGCTTACGTGCCATCCGCAACTGCTCCTCCGTCAAAGACCGCCTGCAAGAACTTGATTTTATACGCAAGAAATTCCACCGACACGGCTACCCTCTCTCGTTCATCAACCCGATCCTAAGAAGAACAGAAAAGGACCTCCAGCTGAAGGCCAGGGCTCTGCCGTCGCCACCGAACCCCAGCCCGCTGCCTGCACCCGTCCGGCTCTCGGTTCCGTTCGCTGGTCCCTGCTTCTACCAACTGAAGCGAGAAGCCAACAAGATCGGCATTCAGCTCGTGTCGAAGCCGTCGCAGACCATCGGGACCCTCCTCTGTAGCCAAGCCAAGCACCGTCTACCCAAGCAGCAGGAGAGCAATGTCATCTACTGCATCGAGTGCTCCTGCCGGGTAGAAGGTGACCCGGTCGTCTACATCGGAGAAACGGACCGAGAACTTGGAACCAGAGTCCGTGAGCACCGAGAGAGCTGGGCTGGCTCGGTCCGCTCCAGAGCCAACGCTTCAGCGTTCAGCACGCACCGGGACTGCACGCCGGCCTTCGACGACGCCAAAATCCTGAACCGTGCCTGCCACCACCAGATGAGACTCCTTCTCGAATCGGCCTACATTCGTACCGTGGGACGGCGGGAAGCCGTCCTAGTGTCACCCAATGACGCGAATGTGAACCGCAACTCTGGTGCCCTGCTGCAAGACAGGTGGCTTCCCATTATTCGCCGTTTCTGCCGTTAAAAAGTTCATTTATATAATTTATCATTTTGATATTTTATATCATAGTCTAGTTTACTATTCGTGTTTTTGTAAAGCTTTATCTCTGCTTTAGGTACTGTTTGCACCTAATCTATGCAATTTTTTACATGTCATTAGCTGTATTTTTACCTACCTGCCTATATTTTTGTATTAGATATTTTACTAGTGTGTTTTATACCCCCTGTTTTATACCCATTTTACAGGCTTTTTCTAGTAAGTGTGCATCCTGTTATTATTCACGTGTTTTCCCAGTGTTTGTATGTTTATTTCAAGACCAACTAATTGCCTCAGAGACCCTCCTGTCCGACCCATATTTTGTTCGATCCGCACTGTACCTTCGATTCGATCTTAACATCCGATACGACTCTCGCTGACGAAGAATTGTAATACAATTCGAAAGCTCCGACCCAACGAACTCTTGTGGAGTAAGTCCGATTTCATTTTAATTCACAATTCATCTCCACATCATGTCTTTAAATACCTACCGTGGCTTACCGCCCTCCCTATCGCTGCCTAGTACTGCCTACTGCTACCTTGACTGCTTGCCGCTGCCTAATGCTGGAAGTAATTGCCCAATACCGCTTGCAATGGTATAGATCTGAGCTACTATTGATTACCAAGTGATACCTATCACCGCCCGCTACCGCTACTTATCAGCGCTCTACCGCTGCCTATCGCCAGTGCCACTAAACGCTGCCTTCTGCCTTCTGCATTACATAATGCTGATTATCAACGCTCAGCTGAACGCTCTATTATTGCTGTCATTTATCTATCGCCACTATAGTTCGTTTTTTTTTTCAAAAGGACGCTGGCTCCAAGTATGTTTTTCGAACAAGCACGTGTTTTCGCGAGCAAAACGGGCAAAAACTGAGCCTGAGAAACTCGAACGTCGCCTTATTTTAACATGTGAATTATTCCCGATAAATTCCATGCCTGCGTTTTAGAATTAGACATGAGAACAGTGGTGACGTCATGCTGTGGAACTTGCATTGCAATACAATGCATAACTATCATGGAAAGAATCGCTTACTCGATTCGGGCCTCGGTAAGAGCAAAAAACGAAGCTTTCCCAAAATTCGTTGGCAATGAATGCTTTCGTACGGACATTGGGTGCCAGCTGCCACCAGTGACGTCATCATAGTATGCTCATTTTTGAAGTCACAATTTCCATGTATTTACCGAGCATAATTTGAAATCGATACTTTTTTCGGCAAGAAATTCTTAGCCAGACGGTGAAGTTGCCAAAACTCACGTGAGAGCTTCGATAATGAACTTTGAGCCAGCGTCCTTTTGAAAAAAAAACGAACTATAGTCATGTCAATTTCAGAAAGCATATGTCCAATGTCTGTCCAATGTGCAATACCTACGTCGACCGTCCGTCCAAAAATGTCCAAGCCAGCCATTTGTCCCAAAATGTCCGACATCTACGCAATAGTTTACACCCAACACCGTTATTTAATTTGCTTTTAATGTATCTTTACTAGCTCAAAAGTGGTAATCATATCGAAAGCTGAGCTTTCTAATAGCCAATCAATGTTAAACACGATTACTTTATAAAAATGTTGAGGTGTAGCAAGCGATTGTCCAAAGTTGTCCAAAGCCTGCTGTCATTGTCCAACCGAATTCAGAATTGGACATTGGCCAAAATAGGAATTCCGAAGATTCAAGTTCCGATTGACACCACTAAATTCGCCACTGCCTATTGCCACCCACCGCTACCTATTGCTGCCTACCGCTGCCTATGGCCGCCTACCGCTGCTTGCAGTGCCTCTTATCGAGTTGTTTAATGCCGCCTACGTCCTACAATGCTGTCGGGAGCGGGTCTGACGCTCGAACAGACATTTGTTGTAGCGAGACGTGGATTTGAGGTCGCCTGGCTAAAAGTGAACCAACCAAAAGATTGCTGCGAGGGATGCAGTCGTATAGTTGTGAATTATTACAGCTCAGATAATAAGGCGGGAAATTATGGATCATAATACAAGAGGACAATCGAAGGATGACCGCCTTCAGAAGGAAAGTGCTGACATACAATAGGAAAGTACCTACACACAATAAATACCTACATGTAAAGGTATATTTCTAATCATGCACTGCACAAGCAATTCTGCCGTATGCAATGACTGAATATAGCTATAGGTCCACCACACCCAAACCACAAAGGTCAGAGGTGCGTGACATCAACCAACGTCGACCGTACGCGTCCACGCCCTCTCAAGTACCGCCCTTATCCACTTTAGTGCGGACCCTGTCTGCATCAGAAGTACGATAGGTAGTTGTCACTACGAACGATGGACACGTCGCAAGGGGTAAAATATGCTGAAAGGCTCAGGTTGCAACGTTACTGTTGGTCTCTGTCAAACTGGGCTAATAAAAGGCTTGTCACTTGTTCCTCCAGCTGTGTAGATCGGTATGATTTCCGCTGTCCATGCTATGATGTCCGCCATATCGTATACGACCACGCCGTGAAATGACGCCGTTTTGATGCTTGAAACAATGCTCGCAGTGCACCAAACTGTCTGTCTGTTCCTAAGAATCATGGCTTGAAACTGCCAATGCTATATGATAGTTTCACACAATGGCAACGTCGTACGGACGCAGTTCACTGTGCTGGTTTAGCGCGTGTGCTGGTCACCACGGGACGTGCTCGTAATTAGTCACGGAACACTAAACTATTCACGGCCGGCCGAACCGCTTTGTTTGCTGATTAGCGCACCCAAGCGCAGAGGCTACTTTTGACGGCCAGTTTCACTCGAGACCCTCCTGCATGTATTACAAGTTTCTTTAGATCTGGGCACGATAGCAGCATGTATAGCACTATATCATGATCACATAAATTGTATCGAATGTGTAAATTTTTTCTCAACCAGGTATAACTATTTTTTTTTTGTCTCATGACTAAAAAATCACGCGATATGCATTGTTTCGGTAAAATGGACCCTATTGAGAATAAACACTCGATATATATATAGGTATGGTCATATCAATGCCCCCCTCCAACGAATAGTTTGAAGCCATGCACATTGCTACCCCCCCTTCACAGCGCATAAGTATAGGGTTCTCTTGAATTATGCTACTGTTAATGCTCCAAAATGTTTGAGAAGTGACGTAGCATCAAGTGACTTCAAGCATCAATGCGGTTATTTTGATACAAAGTGACGTAACGTTGGACTTCCACAATCTTCAGTGATCTGTTCAAAATCACTGATATATATATATATATATATATATATATATATATATATATATATATATATATATATATATATATATATATATATATATATATATATATAGCCTTAGTGCGATTATCTAAATTAGTTATATCGACAATTTGTTTTGACGTTTGTATGCACCGCCTGAGTGCGGTCCCGCCCGGCCTGATCCGGTGTGTCGGTCATCACACCATCTATGATACCGCGGCCGGCAGTAGCTGCCGGTTTCTCCACGGCGTCACGGCCAACTGAGCCGTGAGTAGGTGAGCTGTCACAGGTGAGATCACACGCGGAATGGCCCGCGCCCGCCGCAGGTCCTGCCTCCCGCGCGGCAGGGGAAACGCTCTGTACGCAGCGACCACCGCGCTCCATACCGTGCAAGATTTGTACGCCCGCCGACCGTGAACGATGGAAACGACTTTCCGTTTCAGGTGGCCGTTTAAAAGCAGCTGGGATCGCTGAATGAATGCAAATGGGACGCCGCTCGTGGCGGAAAGTTTCATTTGAATAATAACGCGGTAAATCAAATTGTTCCATATGGCTGGCTGGCAATGCTGTTACTGCGGCGCGACAGCTTTCTAACTGCGAGCAATTACGCATTTCACTCGTGAAATATGAAAATGAGCACTTGAACAGATTTGATTCAATTTCAAATAGCACTTTGGTCGCACAACAATTGCAAGATAGGATTTTTTTACAACAGGTAGAAGTTGTCACCTTGCATCTTTCATCATAACTCAAAATAAAATAGTTACCGAATGACCTAATGACTTAATGAGCATGGCTGGTCCTTCAAATCAGTCAGCAGGTGACTGTCCAGTGTCCACACCCAACTCTCCTGCTCCAAGCCTGTGTGAGCCGCCGACTATGAGCCTGGGTGAGCCGCCGCGGCAGTGCCACCCGCCGCCCAGCAATCACCGGGCCGTGACATCCCTCCCTCGCCCCCACATACCGCCTGCCCCTCCCTCCCATCCGGACGCTACACGACACACCGGCGCGGGCGACCCTGGGCGCGTCGGGTGGAGAACTTCCGGACGGATAGCATGGCATAGGGCCGCTGGAATGAACGGGTGGGCGGAGGAACGAACAGACACATGCGGAGGAAAGCCTACACCCAAATGAATTAACAGAAGATCGGGCGGTCAGACGGCTGGATAGCTGGACGGACAGATGGACGGACGGACGAATGGACGGATAGGTGAACAACGGACGGGCGTCAAAGCTGGAGACACGAACCCATCTGCAGAACCCAGACTTTGATTTGCTTGAAGAAAGGGGAGATTGGAGAAAGGGAACAACGCCTAGTGCTATCTTTAGACGAGTTTGCTCTGATTGGCTCTGAAAAGTGGCTAGTGAAGTTTCACTGCCCGAATGGTAGCTAATTGCTTTCACCACTTCCCAGGTAGTTTGCGATGAAAATAGTCGACTGTTACTTTAATGAAGGCAAAATGTTTATAACGCTGCAGTCAGAGACTTGTTTTTCTTTTGTCAAAACGAGCGGCAAATCTTTGTGAGCCGTTTAAATTAACTTTATCATTCCACCGATAAGGCTCTACAGTCTACATGTGGGAAGATCATCGATGCGCAAATAAAATCTTTGTTAATAAGGTCTGCGTAAACAAACACGGAAGTAACACACATATGGAGATTCCATGAGCTCAATGATCCGACTCCATGCGTAGGTAATTGGCTCCCAGTGATGACACCTGACAAGGTCGGTCAACTCATATCGGTCAACTCATATCTATGCGTTCCGCTCGATTTAAACCAGCTATACCTCAATTATCTCTAAAAACGCCACCTCCTCGAGGTCACGCACACACTCATAACGGTCACTATAATGGGCGGGCTCGGCATCTCAGCACCCCTATAGCAGGCAGGCTGTTAGGGTCTTCACACGAATGCCCACGCACGCTTGGACATTGCAGACGTGACTGCCGGTACGCTCGATTCTTCATGCTCACGAACCGACCCGTCACGGCGCATGCTGCATACCCGGTAGATGCCAGTGATGACTACCGACTGGGCACTCACTCCAACCACTATAAAAAGCGAAAGTCGGCCTATAAACCGTCGAGACATGCAGTGTGTGTAGCCGTAACATAGCGCCATGGAATGGCCTCCCTTCCCACAGTGCACGTCAGGCTCGGTGCTAGAGAACCGCTTGCGGATGGCATTGATCGTTTTGAGATTGAGTCCCACGGTCGGGTGAGGAGAACGTAATAGCAGCACGGTCGGATGCCGGAACAATGTGCACCACCTGACGTAAATATAGCTCAGTGGTGCTCAGCTCAGCGTGCCGAGACGAAGAACAGACGCCTCTCAGACGGGGCTATTTTATTTTGAAGGATTGATGGCGTTGAAAATGATGGTGCCTTATAATGGTGACTGGAGTTTTTAAAGGTTCACGATCGATCATTATTTTGAAAATATGGTACTGCAGCTGAGCAGGGCGATGAGCGATGTAACATAAAAACTTTTACCTGATATGCAAAAACAAATATTTTCTGCATCATGTTCATTGCTTATGTTTCTTTTTGTTCACAAGCGTTCTGCGTTGTATAATGGGTATGGCCGCGTATGTATAGTGTATGACTAATAACATGTCGACTGTCGAAATTCGCACAACGGTGTGAGGATTATCCTCTATCGAAATATTTCCTGAGCATCTGTACCTATGTAAGTTGTATATGTCTCAGCCTCAAACAAATAACCATAAAGCGCCGCAGTCATGTGACACATACGATTAATTATTGCAAGACAAATAAGCACGGACGAAAACCGTAAACCGCCAAATTAACTCGATGCAAAACGTTATATCTGTGCCGGGGGAGCTCTTAGTTCTCTTGGGCGCTGCCCCCAAAAATGTGCCGGACAAATACGCCACTTCAAACAGCCACACACAAGCAGTAGGGGAAGCGGGGGTAACACCGCCCCCTAAGCTTTTCGCCAAAATGAGAGAATATGTGTGAAGTCTCTTGGTAGTTATTGTTTTGGTTACAATATTTAAACATTTTCTCACGTGTTTTAGGTACTTATTTTGCATGCTCCTAAAAGGTTTTCATGTATCACGACTTTTAAAAATACCTTGCATATTTGCTGCCTACAAATTGTGTGGGTAACCCCGTCACCGGTGTTGATGTTAACCCAACCCATTCCTACGAAAGCTTTTAATTGTTCAGAGATCGTGTGCGATGAGTTTCCTGTCGGTAAGTGGTAATTTTCGCAAATAATCGGTAATGGACACCTAAATAGGTATAGGTTCATCAGCTGTTTGCCAGTTTTATACAGCTGGCAAGTGCTTGGTCGGGATGATTGAAAAATATAAAGTAAAAAATCAAATAAGCTGCTTATTCCCGACTTAGGAACATCTACGAACATAAATAAAGCGTGTCTTTGGAGTTTCATCACTTATCACGCTACAAACAGGAAACACCGCAACCTCAATTGGGGTAACACCACCACGGGGTGGCGGTGTTCCCCAATAAGTGATCACAAGCAAAAATCGCCAGCTAAGAATGTACTACACGGTTCAAGCAAACTTATCTTACTGGACAAAGCCGATCAGTTATTTTTCGATGTAATCAAGTAAATCAAAATGAGTCTCTACTTAAAGACATTCAAAAGTGCTCCCAACTCATCGAATTTTTATAAGAGAATGTGCATTTTTCTTTAAATGCCCACATTGAGCTTCGATTACACTGAAACACCGGAACACAAATCAGAAGACGCTTACCTTCGTGCGGTCAATAGGAAATAACGGATTTTTACACTTCACATTTCATACTTTCGCCACCAGATGGGGTGGCGGTGTTTCCCACAGTGGCGGTGTTACCCCCGCTTCCCCTAATCGCCACGCACTTTATATGTGGATCGCTCTTAAATGTAAATACAAAAAAACTACCTGTGCTATGTTAATTCGCTACTTACGAACAGTACGAAGGCCAGCACGGTGATGACATGCTGCATCCATCCGAAGCGGCTCTTCCTGCCGCAGCGTAGCGCCGAACCGGGCGAGCACCCGCCCCCCACTCGGTACGAATTGGACCCCATGGCGGCACCAGCCGGCGGACACAGCACACAGCACGAGCAGCGGCGGACGACTGACCGGCTGCCGGCGGCCGCGCCGCGCCGCCACGGCCGCGCGCGGTGAAAATTCGACAGGTGCGAGGTACCGACCGTGGCGAGCAGACTGGGACAGGCAGAGACTGAGCGCGTGCGTGTAGTGCGGGGACAGTAGCCGGGAGTGCGGCTCTGTGAGTGCGTGGGATAACGCGAGCGAGTGATAAGTTAGGGTGATATGAAACACAATATAATGCCTTTCCCAGGACTGCACAAATGCAAAAAGAAGATGGCACCAAAAAGAGTTGGATACCCATGGGTTTGGTGTGTAGTTAGGTACGTACACATGTCAAATAATACCATAATGTATATACTAGGGAATCAAATGTATTTACACGAAAGCCGAAACATAAAGCCTCTCAAAATGAAGGCTGGATTTGGCATGCATGGAGTGATCAGACATGAGATATTGACATGATGTCAATCATGGCAAAGTACATCATGTCATCAGTACATCACTACATCAGTACATCACTAAAGATCATGTAGGTAGGTATGCGTGAGTGAAACTGACATACATCACAAAACAGCCAGATAGTGCAATTTTCCATTATGGCTACAGCTACAGCCTATAGCTATCACTGGGACACCGCCGTCTTTGTGTGGCTGGTGACCTATCCAAAGATACCAATATCGGGTTTACGTGTGTCCCAGTCCAGTCGCCGCGCCAGTGAGACCTTCTGCTGGTCAGAGACGGACACCATTATTAACGACCGTTGCGCCATTGACAGGGCCGTGACTGGCACCGGGAGACTGCGGACCATCACAGTCGGATTGATGAGTGAAGCACATCACCGCACCCTGCTTTCTGCGGGTCAGATATGATGGTGTGTTGTGTAATTGCAGATAAACATCTTGTATGTAGTGCCATTGTTATGGCATAGCTCATCTTCCCGTTTCCATACGACGTGTTGACGACTGACGTTGATGCAACGCGAGGATGCCATTGTGCTCTGAACGACACCAAATTTCGAAACATTGTAACATCGGTTGCAGCGTCGCTCAGATGATGCTAACATTGCTTTATCTTCCCGGATGTCTCTAAAGTCCATTCGATTCTTATATGTATCTTTCACGCCGACACATATGTAGCCTGTGTAATCTGTATGCCGTCGATTGCCGACCACCGGCTGTCGGCCGGTTGCCGGACTCCGAAACGGAAAATAACTATACTTGGACGACATTGCACAGCTTTGATGAGGCCCGTGAGCGGTGAGGGCCGCATAGCAATGTCCTGTGTGAGTTTTAGCGAAATTGCAAGGGTCGCGGAATGCGATTTTAATTGCTATACAAATATGTCGCTGTCTTCGTGGGCATCGGCATGTACCTACCGACTAGCTCATTTTTATCTCTTCCATGTTACATATAAGAGATGTCAATCGGATACCAAATTTCAGGTATACCGATACCAAACCGATACCAACTTGGTATTTGGTATTTCAAGGCGAATACATTTGGTATTTTGTTGGTGTTATGAATCCTCTCTAATGTAAAAGGGACCGAGAATTTGGTAAAAAGTTGGTATTTCCCTCATATTCCCAAGTCGGTTCGGTTTCGGTATTTTTCCATGGGTATTGTTGGTATTTGGTTTGGTATCGATATCACGATTTTCCTTAATTGACATCACTATTACATATCATGAATGCAAGCAGCCTTACATATCAGCACACTTTCTCAGACCAATCGTGGGACCTCAACACTTAACAGTCACTTCAGCCTGGACCTAAAATCAGTTGCACGTGATGTATGAACAACTTCTAAGCCTGGCGATCGCCATCTCACAGAGCAGGAGACCACACGAGAGAGCTATGCCGCCCAGAAGCAGAGTGAAGGCGGCCACACACTGTTCCAGCCCCAGCGGCGCGTAGTGCTGCCGAGGCCGCGGCTCGACGTCGCAGGCCAGCTGCACTCCCTCCAGTCTCGGTTCGTTTTGGCGCTTCAGACGGGACCAGACGCCCGTCTCCCACAGACGAAGGAACGCCACGTACCAGGCGGGGATGGTCGGATCATCACGGTGAAACGGCACAGAGTACTTGACCGTAGCCAGTATCTGAGGATGATAGCAGAGCTTCGGACAAGACTTCCAGCTACACCTGTTAGCCATCATCTGATCGTCGTAAAAGAAGGCGAACTTCTCTCGCTCGCTCTTCTCGAAAAAGGTCCATGGGGAGCTCATGTATGGCTTGTTCATGATGGCAGCAGTTCTCCCGGCGAAATCAGCACCGGGGCGGGATGAATATGGCAGGAGCTCTTCCAAGGCGCCGCTTTTGACGTAGCCCCACTGCCAGCCGGGCGCGTCTAGCACGCCGTCCAGCTGTTTGAACGGCAGCTCGGTGACCTCCGTGGTGACGCGGCTGAGAAGGCCGGCCGTGTAGAGCTGCGCCGTCAGCAGGGCGGCCAGACAGCCGACACCGGCGGCCACCAGCTGCCACAGCCGGCCGGGCCGCGCTGCCAGGCCCTGGTTACTGAACAGCGCCACCGCCTGCAGCCAGCTGCCGGCCGGGCCGCCGCTGCTGCCGCGGATGGCCAGGTAGCTGAGCAGCACCAGCAGCAGCGTGAGGCCGACCAGCAGCAGCCGTCCAGCCGCCTCAGCAAACGGCCCGCCCAGCAGCGACGCGCGGCTGACGGCAGGCGGCTGACCGAAGAACAGACAGATGTGCACTTCACCCAGGTATAAGGGGAATCTCAGATGTGGAAGTCGCTCCGGAGTGTTGATAAAGTAATCGACTGCTGTGTGAATGCTACCGTTTCTGATGTTAAGGAGGGACTCGGCGAAGGTCATTTGGCGAGAATTCAAATATTCTAACTTAAAAAGCATGACCTTTTCCAATACAGTCATCATATCAGTCAGGCTAAGAGTTAAACCGTGGCCAAAGTCACCAATATGTTTAAACGACTTGTATCCCACTGCTTTGATTGTTGTGTTGACCAGTCGGAGGTCCTGCCAGCCGATCGGAGAGGGCCGGCCGATGTCGTCGCTCAGCCGTACGCCGCGCCGATGGCAGGTGCCGAGCCGCTGCACCGGCGGACCGACGTCGGCGTAGCGGGCCGTCCGGTACACGGCGCCCGACAGCACGTCGTACACGAGCGCGCCGCCGAGCGGGCGCAGCAGGCCGGCCAGCCGGCGCTCGCTGGTGCCGCGCAGAGCCAGCACCAGCAGCGGCCGGCCGCGCCCGTTGGCCACGGCGGCCAGCGAGTCGGTCGTCAGCACGGCGCCGTCGGCGGCCCGCTCGGCGTCCGGCGCCACGGAGACGAACACGCCGCGCCGCGCCACGGCCAGCAGCAGCGGCGCCAGCAGCAGCGCCGCGCCCGGCGGCGCCTGCAGACTCACCGAGCCCCAGTGGAGGCGCGCCACCAGCTCGGCCACACACCGGCACACGGCCGGCTCCGTCAGCGCGTCCATCGCTGAAACAGGGCCACACCGAGCGCGTCACAACAGCGAGCAGCACATCGCGGACCTCCGGCTGGGTCCTGTCCCATCGGTGCGCTTGATTTGGTAAATAACCTACGCCCCGTTGGGCTCTGCCGAGCAACGCGCCCTCTTGGGGGGGGGGGGGGGGCAATTTGGCTCCCCCCCCTAAGATCTCGAGAACCACGCAACCTAGCGACAAGCAGCAAACGGTGTTGGATAGCCCCATCAGGGAGCTACCTTGTGACCCAATTTCATTGACCTAGGTCAAACCGGTGACGTCACAGGTCAGGTCAAAGGTCGAATTTTCACCGTTTACAGGCATTTCAAGAAATGTGTTGTAAAATCGAGTAAAATGCATTTCATTGAAAATCATCGATGAGAATGTTCTTCAAACACATATTTTGCTATTTGAGGTCACTGATACCAGGTCAGGTCACAGAGGTCAGGTCACTGAGGGTCACAATATGAAAATATCATGTGATGCATGTATTATGGTACATTTTATGCCAAATACGATTATGTGGGTCAGGCAGCCTTTGGGGTCAGTTTAGATTATGTTCTGGTGAAGGTCAGGTCAAGGTCAGGTCAAATAAGGTCAAATTTCAAAGTTGATATTTTTGCATAAAATGGGTATCGATTCGATGCAGCTCGTCACGGGGTGCATGATGGGTGCAATGGTGGTCTTTGTTTTGCCCTACGTGTTCTAGAATCGCTAAAGATTGAGTTAAAAAATTTGACGTCATCATTTTTGAACAGTTTGTTCGCTATAACTTGGCCAAAAAGCGAGATATCGATCTGAAATTTGGTATGTATATAGAAAAGCGCAGGGACTATCACATATATTCCGTTTTTTTTGAAATAAGATTTTTTTGGATTTTTTTTTAGTTTTTCTAAAAAAATCAATTTTTTAATTCTTGGGGGTCAAAAACCCAAAATTTTGAAAATCCGAGATAACAGTTTTGTAGCGCCACTTTTTGTCTACATGACCATATACCTAAAGAACTTTGAAATTGCTTGGTAATTGTAGATTTGGTGAGCGTTTCAAGATTGCATGCTATTTGCTCATTTTTGCTCGAACATGACCTCAGTTTTACCTCAATAACTCCTGACCTAAGGTGACCTAAGACTTGAAATTTTGTGTGAAGGTGTCAAATTGATGCCCGGGAAGGTAATAAAATTTGGCGGAATCGTCAAGTAATAAAATTTGGAAAAATCGTCAAATATCGAGCTAACAGGCGATTTTATATATCGAAAACGTAAAAAAAAGCTGAAACATCAGCTCCTCGGCTTGGTATTTGGTGAGGATTTTAGCTTCGAACAATAATTAAAGTGATTTTTTCATTGAATAATAGGTACCTCTACCTATCTTATACCTACCTATTCAATAGTCTCATGACGATGGTTTAATCAAATACACAATAGTGTGTACGAGTACTAGATAAATAGTCGTCAAAGTGAAGCATCTAGGTAGCAATAACTATCGAATATCGATCATTATTAGAAATATTAGCCGTTTTACGACGGTTTATCCGGCGGAGTGCACCTAATTTGACCAATTCTGCACCTAATCTCTTTTACAGCAAATATCTTCATTTTATGAATTTATTTCAGTGTTTTAATCGATGATGCTCTCTGATAATACGACAAAGGAGGCATATAAGCAATTAGAGTAACCCTAGCTGATAGCTACTAAGAGACAGACTGAACCTCATTTGACCAAATCTGCACTTGATCTGCACCAGATGTGCACCAAATGTGTACCAGATGGACGTCGTGAAAAATTGTCTCACAATGGGTCCACCCCGTTCAAAACTTTGCAACAACACACCTCAGCGAACCTTTTAATCTCATCCCCATGACTTACCAGGCAAAGGTATTGTGGAGTTCTATTATAGCCTTGGATAAGAGGCGAGTCCTGACTGCTCGTCACTGCGATCTGCCAGGCTTTGGTACTGCGTCCGTTAATCCGACTTGTTACCGGTGCAATAGTCACCGAAAATGGAATAGAAAGTATTGATTCCAACAAGCATTTGCTCTTCATCGATCTCAATATCATTTGTAAGACCTTATGAAAAGTGCCGAGTGCGGATAGTGTTTACTCATTTTTCAGTTGGCGCTTATCGCAGGCACATTGAGCGTGAAGGAATGTCCCCGCGCCATTCAGCATTCAGCAGTGGCGGTGAATTAAGAAATTGCTTTGCTGGGAGTTTACATCGCAAAAAAGGCTCACGTTCTTGGCCAGGTCTCAGGTCTAATGAAATAGGTGCACCAAGTATTCTGCCGTGCAATGCTCAAGCCGAATAAAGCGCATATAATTAAATAAAGAACCGTGGTCAATCGGCAGATCAAATAAACCAATGCCTAAGAAAAGGAAGGCATCATATGTAGGCATTAGTGATACTTAAGTTTCAGCTTATTAAATCTTGGTCACAGCCTCGCAGGTCTTGGACTGGATCGCTATACACGGACATACCTATACACGGAACAATATGCGTTTCATTTTAATGCGAGGAAAATGGCAAGCCTGATAACATTTTGGAGCTTGGGAAAAAAGGAAAAAACACCCACGAGTACCCTGATGCTCCCTGGGTCACCTATAGAGACCGAAATAACTTCGTGTCAGACATTGTGATATTTATTCACTTTCGATGACAACACAAAAGCAAATATTCTAAATAGCCATAACTATGTATTGATTGCTGGTATTATATATTCCCGACCGGAATATGGCTACCAGAATATGGCTATTTAGAATATTTGCTTTTGTGTTGCCATCGAAAGTGAATAAATATCACTAAAATAACTATTGAACGCTCTTAATAGGTAGTAGATTCAGCCCTTCACACAGAGCCTATGACGAAAAAAGCCTACCGCTGTAAACCTAGAGGCTACTCGTATAAGTTATAACAGTTGGAAAGGACGAACACTGAGAAAAAAAATGACACCCTTTTTGATCCGGCAGAAAACCACTCCCAAAAAAATCACGCCCTAAATGGGGTCAAATTGACTCCACGATAAACTCCTATCAAAACTCCAAAGAAGGAGTAAAAATACTCTATAAAAAGAGTAAAAACGACCCTTAAAAAAGAGTAAAAAATACTCCCTAGGAGAGGTGACTCCTTTTAGGGAATATTTTTTATCCTATTTAGGGGATATCTTCTACTCGTTTGAGGGAGTTTTAATAGGAGTTTACCGAGGAGTCATTTGACCCCATTTAGGGAGTGATTTTTTTGGGAGTGGTTTTCTGCCGGATCGTCAGAGGGTGTAAAAAATACTCCCTCAAAAGAGTAAAAAGTACTCCCTTAAAGGAGTAAGTTAATTTTTGTACACCCTATTTTCAAAAGGCAGAAAATCACCCATATATATATATGTTACAAGTCCTTTACGTTAATCATTATTTGGTTGCTGAGATCCGTGTTTGTGTTTTCTAAATCGTTTCACTATTTTTAATAAGGTAAACAAAGTTCCATTCCAAGGTTTCTATTTCTTCTGACCTCAATTCTTATCACTCTCCCCAATTCATTGCACAAAATTCATCAGTTGTTTGACCGCACGCGCAGTCATTCAAACGGCACGTCTGTAATCCGCAACATCTTCCCCCCGTGGGATGCGAATTCCACCATACTGGTGATCTAACAAGCGCTCTCCAGACGGTGCAGGCGCTGAATGGGTCGCACGACCGTCCCTTTCGTGGTTCGTACAGTTGCAGCTCGTGCTCTTCCATCTCGGCCTGGATACAGCCTTTCGATTATCCCGGTTGTCCAAAGTGCACGTGACACGCGTGGGTTGTCTTCAATGAGGACGAGATCTCTCACGTTGGGTTCTCTGACAGCTGAGGCGGTTCTCGTGGGCGTTCGCAGCTCGCGGAGGTACTCTCGCTTCCAGCGGGCCCAGAGATGCTGGAGAACTCGAAGGTGATGTTCTCGCAAGGATCTCAGGTTCTGACCACTGTTCTGCGGGATAGAGACCTCATCAACAGTGTGGCACGATCTCGCGTGGAGAAAATCGTTTGGTGAGAGAGGCTGTACATCATCTGGATCATCAGTGAGCGCTGACAGCGGCCTGGCGTTGATGGCGCCCTCGATCTTACACAACACTGTATTTAGCTCCTGCCATGTGAGGAGGCTTCTTCTCAGGGTTCTACGCAAGGCTTCCTTTGTCAGGCGTATGAGTCTCTCCCAGAAGCCGCCCCACCATGGCGCCCTTGGCACGCTGAACCTCCATACTACACCTCTCGGTGCCAGTATGTTTGCTGCGCTCCGGAAGTTCAGGCCGTTGTCACTGAAGATGATTTGAGGCGTCCCACGGCGTGAGCAGAATCTCTCGAATGCTCCCATGAAATCTTCAGCTGAGAGCGTCTCTACGAGCTCCAGATGGATGGCTCGAATCACTGCACATGTGAATAGCACAATCCACATTTTTCGGGCCTCTGATCCTCTTGCAGCCTTTCTGTAGACGGGCCCAGCCATGTCAACGCCCACAGCGGAGAACGGAGGTCTTTGGCGCACTCTTTCCTTTGGCAGTGGAGCTATTTCTTGAGTGAAGGGTTCTGTATTGAACAGCTTGCAGTTTGGGCAGTCTCGAATTGTTCTTCCAACTACTTGTCGTCCGCGAGGGATCCAGAAGCGCTTTCTTAGCTGGTGCAGCGTTTGCTGCACTCCTCCATGACTGGTTTGTTGGTGATGGTCGAGAATAAGTAGCCGTACGTATGCGTGTCCACCAGGAAGAATTATCGGATGCTTTTCGTCACAGCTGAGTTCCGATTCCTGCAGCCTGCCCCTGACCTTTAGGAGACCATCCTCCTCAAAAGGGTTTAAGCCGTGTATCGGCGACTGTTTCATGATCTCGCTTCCTGAACGCAGTTGCTGGAGCTCATCCGGGTAGGCGTCCTGTTGTAGTTCTCTAAGCCAAATTCTTTCGGCTTCGTGAATCTCCTCAGCCACTAGATGTTCCGCTCCCGTGACTCTTCCTCTGGTCACAGCGATCCATCTCAACACCCAGGCAGTGACTCGGAGCAGTTTTTTCAAGGAGCTGTAGCGGCTGATGTCAATAGCGTTTGTAGCCGCGATTCTGTCTGCAGTGTTGCTTGTGTTTGAGATCAAAACTGGCGTGTTCATTGTCTTCTTTTCTTCTTCTCTGCACGCTGCTGGTTCACCAGTGGACTGTTGTGCCGGCCACTCAGGCGGGGGCAACCGCAGCCATGCCGGGCCCTGTTGCCACAGATCTCCCTGCATCTTCCTAGCAGAGGCCCCTCTTGACGGCAGGTCGGCGGGATTGCTGCATCCAGGACAGTGTCGCCAGTGTTCCGGAGCGAATCTCTGCTGGATTTCGGTGACACGGTTGGATACAAACGCTCCCCACCGTCCTGGGTCGCTTCGAATCCAGGCGAGCGCCACCGCTGAGTCTGTCCATATGTACACGGATGTCGGTTGGACGATGAGAGATGTTAGCACATACTCGGTGAGTCTCGCGCCGATGACGGCAGCCATCAGTTCCAGTCGCGCCAGACACATGCGTTTTGTTGGCGCCAGTCTCGTCTTCGCCATCACCAGTCGATTCTGGCGGGATGCCGCGCTGTTTGGCCGTATGTAGACGGCGGCTGCGTAAGCTTCCTGACTTGCATCACAAAATGTGTGAATTTCGAAAGACTCCACGCTGTCATCTGCATATGGTCTCGGAATACCGATCGTTCCGAGATCACTTAGATCTTGGATCCATGCCAGCCAAAGGTGACGGGATTCTTCACTCATCAGGTCGTCCCAGTCGCTCCCCTCCGTCCAGAGTCGTTTTAGGAGCATCTTAGCCCTGACAGTGAATGGGGCTATTAGACCCAGGGGATCAAAGATGCGAGCTGAAACACGCAGAACGTTCCGTTTCGTGGCTGGGAGATCGGTTGCGAGGGCCAGTACAGTCGAGGGGTCAAATTTGAAGCTGTCTTCTGCTGGAGACCACAAAACCCCGAGCACCTTCTTTTCTGATCTCTCGCTATCATTGATCCGAACCGCGCTGGAGGTGTTTTCCTCAACTGCTGTTAGTCGCTGGTTGCTCGCCCACTTTCTCATATTCATCCTTGCTTCTGCGAAGATCTGTTTCGTTTCTTGAATGAAGGTGTTTGCTTCTTCTTCTGTCTTGAGACTCGTCAGAAGATCATCACAGTACAGGTCAGTAGTGAGTCTTCGAACTGACAGAGCGTGGCTGTCCGTGTATTGCTTGAGGTGCCTTCGGATCGTGGCCTGTAGAAGGAACGGCGAGGCGCTGACCCCAAAGGCAACCCTCTTCATCCTGAACACGGTTGGCTCCACTTCTGGGCTTTCTCGCCAAAGGAATCTTGTGACGTCACGATCTTCTGGATGGAGGCTTAGTTGTAGAAAAGCCTTTTCGATGTCTGCTGTGACGGCAACACGATTCAAGCGGAATCTGATCAGAATTCCCGCAAGGTCGGCGATGAGGTTTGGTCCGGGTAGCACAAAGTCATTCAGCGACTTTGGATGTCCAGCAGAAGCGTCGAACACTACACGCATCTTATCGCTCTTATGCACTGCATGGTGAGAAAGAACATGGATTGGTCCATCTGGGATCACTGGAGCCCGCTCCGCATAGCCATCTTCTAAGTACTGAAGCAGAGCCCTCTCATACTCCGCTTTCTGATGCTCTCGCTTCAGGCCCTTTTCACAACGTTCCAGACGGAGCCTGGCGATCTGCTCGTTTTCAGGTAAGGAATTAAAGTTTTCCTTCTTGGGCCATCGCACTTCGTACCTGCCATCTGGGAGCCTCTTGCATGTCTCTTCGAAATGCATCATCGCAGCGTCCTCCATTGTCTGTTTTTCTTCACGGTCACTTGCATACGTGGGATCTTCTATGCCGATACTCTCCAGGTCCCACAGTTGCCGCAAGTCGTCTTTCGTTTCCCTTGTCCGAATGAGTAGTGCGTGTTTCTCGGTTTCTCCAGCCGTGTGGAGACGTCCACCTAAAATCCAGCCAAACACTGATTCCATAGCGATTGGACCGGAATGACTGAATCGACTGCGCCCTGTCATCACATCCTGGTACAAGTCCATTCCGAGTAAAATGTCAATTGATTCGTTGTCCTTCCACATTGCCGGCGGATCTGCCAAGACCAGATCTTTCAACTGATCCAGATCTTCCTCGGACACGGTCAGGCCTGTGTTCACAGCGCCACAAATTGTGTCGATCTCCGCCATGTCCATTCTCAGTCCGCTTGATATTTCGTCTCCGACGCGCTTCAGCGTGATTGAGACTCTCTTCAGAGCCTTGTGACGTTTTTCATCACCACCAAAAGTCATGATGTTGGTGTCCTGTTCACCCGTCTCCTCACATCCAAGCCGGGCGGCCAGTCGCTTGGTGACGAAAGACTGGTTCGAGCCGGTGTCAATTAGCATTTTGACACGCTCCTCACCCTTTGGGCCCATGGCTACAGCACGCGCTGTTTGTAACACCACGGCGGAGCCATTTTGTACCTGAGATCGTGCTGCCAGGATTGGAGTGGTTTTCTCTGATCCATTTGATCTGTTTTCAAGACACAACAGCAGGTGGTGTTTGCGCTTACAAATGGCACAGCACTTCTGGCTCTCACAGGTACTTGCGATGTGCTGCGGTCCTAAGCATAGGAAACAGCTACCCGAAGCCAATAGACGCCTACGTCGCTCTTCGGTAGACAGCTTGACCGCTTCATGGCACGCACTGCTCTCATGTTGCTCATCGCAAAATGCGCACCTTTGTTGTCGGTTGTTAGAACGAACGTGCAACGCTGAGGCGGACCTGATAACACTGGACCGTCCAGTGTCCCGTGTCAGACGCATTTTCGCGTCGTTAGTCTGGAGCTTCCTGCAGATGTCATGTAATGTTTGATTTCTTGCCTCCAAATATTGTGTGGCGGTTTCAGAAACTTCTTCCAAATTTTGCAGATCTCTCTCCTTCAGGAACAGGCGAAGCTCTGTAGCGCAGGTATTCATGAATTGTTCATGAATGATAAGATCCTTCAGTCCTTTCCGTGTATCATCTACCTCTCCGAGCTCTATCCACCTGTTCAAGTAAGATTGGAGTCTAGCCACAAATTGAGCTGGTGTCTCACCGGGTTCCGGTCGTGACTCTCGAAGCTTTTTCCTATAGCCTTCTGCGGTCAGGCCGTAGCCTCGCAGTAAAGCTTCTTTAATCTGTTGATAGTCTGAAGACTGATCAGCGTCGAGTCGGAAGTAGATGTCCAAGGCCTTGCCTGTCAGCAGTGCACTCAAGGACACTGACCAGTGCTCCTCAGGCCACCCGGCCGCTCTCGCAAATCTTTCGAACCTCAAGAGATAGCTGTCAATATCATCCCGTCCCTCCACAAACGGGGGCAGCTTCGGTGTCTTCACTGCACTGACAGCATCTGTTGTTGAGCCTTGCATTTCTGATTGGTATTTTAGTTTTTCTAGTTCGTGTTTCCTTTCCTTTTCTCGTTCTTGGATTTCTCTTTCGTGTTCTTTTATTTCCCTTTCACGGTCTTCTTTTTCTTTTTCGGCTTTCCTCTCCCGTTCCAGCCTTCTGTCTTCTCTTTCACTGTCCTTGTCGAATCTATCAGCTGCAAATCGGAGAGCTTCTTCCCCCTGCAGCCCATATCTAGACGCTAATTCGAGGTACTTTTCCATCTTGTCCTGTCACGGTCACCACTATGTTACAAGTCCTTTACGTTAATCATTATTTGGTTGCTGAGATCCGTGTTTGTGTTTTCTAAATCGTTTCACTATTTTTAATAAGGTAAACAAAGTTCCATTCCAAGGTTTCTATTTCTTCTGACCTCAATTCTTATCACTCTCCCCAATTCATTGCACAAAATTCATCAGTTGTTTGACCGCACGCGCAGTCATTCAAACGGCACGTCTGTAATCCGCAACATATATATATATATATATATATATATATATATACATCCATATATATATACATTACACCCATCCAAAATATATGTCCATCAGCTGAGTTCAAAATGTAAAGAGTTCAATTGAATGCAAGTCAATTTATTTATAACCAATCGCACCGACCGCAGAGCAGCTTCACATGTACATGCACAGACCTATAGCCCATTTGCAAGAGACGCACTCGATAGACGCGGACAGTCGCTCCGCGCTCTGTCTTGATTATGATTTGGCAACAGCCCTCAGTCTCGCACGCACTCTCACTGGGCTAGAAGACTACTATGACCTACATGACCTTTGCGTTCAGTTTTTGGCCATTTTTAACAAATAGCACAAAACTATTTCACTTTCGTGTGAAAGCGCTAATGAAAAACAGAAAGGGAAAAGGCGCCTCTGTCATAGGAGAAGCGTATTTCTCGTGCCTTCACCTACTATGTATGTTAGCGTCTTCTATATCCAGCTGAAAGATCTCGTCGATTTCAAGGATGGCCGGCCGTCCCTCACACGACTGCGTCACATCTTCCAAGGCCCCAACACTTCGAAGCCTCAGCCAAATACTGGCATAGCTCCAAATCTGAAAGAAGGGGAATATCACAGTCGTTTTAGAGTACACCATGCATCCTGTGTCGCCCGGGAGAAATAATCAAGTAAAGGCCTGGCTACACTATGCGTTTTCTGCGTGCGTTTTTTGCGGGTTTGCGTGTTTTACGTAATATCGTTCTGGAAAAACAACGATATTACGTTTTTGTGATGTTTTTTATATTAAATTTTAGTTAATATAAGAGTTATAATAACTTTTGTATGTAACTAATGTAAAAGTTATAATATTTATAACTTTTTTTAGAACGATATTACGCAAAAAAAACGCAAACCCGCAAAAAAACGCACGCAGAAAACGCATAGTAAAGCCAGGCCTTCAGCACTGAAGTGAACGTGACAAGGGGCAAGGATATAACCGAACAAAGGGAAATGACAAGAAAATGTCCTGAACACTCACATGGTAAACGCCGATAACCAGCGCGACGTCAAATGGGAATTCTGGTTAGGGTTAACCTTGAAGATAAAATTAAGGTAGATCCGATTTCTTTGAATGAGAGGATAAGGAATACAGGTGGCTATCAAACTGCTTTAGAAAACATATCAGAGAACACATGCCGACGATTAACTCTAGGAATTTTCACGCCAATATTTATTAAATAATAGCTATAATGAAATGACCCTAGTGTCGTCATAAATGACGTCACGCAAGGTCGACAATGCAAAAGTGAAGCATCGCAACTTGCAAGGAGTGCATGGAACCACGATTCTGTGTGGTTGAGCTAGTTCGAGATCGTTCTCGGCGCCAAAATAGCAGTTTTCATTTTTCCCCATTGACTTGTAATGGTGAGGTCCGTGACCGACCTGACCTCATGTGAACTTTAGGAAAAATCCGAGATATACAAGTTGTGAGACCTCTGATGGATATTAGGTCTTAAAAGCTACATCTCCCTGTGAAAGCTCCTCTGGCACTGAGGGCGTTGCGAAGTTGCGACATCTGAAGACCGTGCAGAGGTTCACGTATGACGTCATAGGTCAGTGACCTGACCTGACCTAAAGATGCGGTTGGTGTCAAAAGATTCGGCTTGAATCAAAGGTCAGGTATGCCAAGTTTCAGCTCTTATCACCAGCGTGCTTGGAGCTATCGCAAAATAAAACCCTATGGGGGAGGGGGGCAACACCCCCCTCCCCTCGACCGGCGAAGTTTATTAGTTTTTAATTTGGGATGGCCAAATTATGATCCCTGGCTCACAATCACCGGTTTCGGCGCTCGCAACATCGAGAAACGCCTTAAATCAAGAATATTTAATTTCAAAGTTACAGTACTTTGGATTAAGAGGAGCTAATGCATTTGAATACCCCCTCTGAATGTGTGACGTCAGCGCAGATCTAGTGATTTCAAAATATCATATAAACTTCTTTGTAAAGCAGTGGTGGTATATGCTGCTGCGCGCGCAACAACTGCCGCACTTCGAAGATACCAAATTATTGCTTCCAAATGACGTCGTAGGAACAGTGTAGCTCCGAATAACAAAGAAAAGTAATTGTCTAATATCTTAAAACCCGGTGAATATTTTTCAATTAAATTTGGTAGATATTCATTTTGCTCACTCTGAACCATGGGACATAGGGATGCGGAGCCGTGGAAATTTGAGACAGCTTCGGCTTCGGAGAAAACAATCGGCTCCGGCTCCGGGTGAAATGTCATGGCGGCTCCGGTTTAGAGTAAAATGGTCCGGCTCCGCCGCTCCGACTTAGTACATCCCTTATGCGAAACAATGGCCGTCACCTGATGACCGGTCCTCAGGTTCTGGGCATGCAGTAGACGTGGGGATGGAGGAGCAGACAGCATAGGCGCGGGAGCCGGGGGGGGCAGTGGGGGCAGCTTGCCCCCCCAACTCTGGGGCCGTGGGGGCGGTGCCCCCACAGCTTTGAGACGGAATACCACACTTTTTTTGCAAATGTTTTCTTTTTTGTTGAAAAAAAGCCGAGGGGTGAAAAATAAGTGGCCTAAAACCGGTGAGAAAACTATATTTGGGGGTACCCTAGGTTAATCTCTATTATGGTGTGCCCCCCCCCCCCCAGTCGGAAAGTAGTTCCCGCGCCCCTGGCAGACAGGACTGGGAGGTTGATTGCGTACTGTGGAACACTGGGGATACGTATTCAGTTTTTTTTTTCACGTGATGGCCCGTGACGTACCACATGTTTTACTGCCTTGTACTGCCAAACCGAACTAGGTCAATTATTTTTTCCTCTTAATAAAAGAGCCGGAGTTGCCCCTTCTTTGACGGCTCCGGCTTGGGACTATATTGTTTCAAGGCTCCGGCTCCGGACAAATTGTGCCCGCTCCGGCAGCTCCAGCTCCACACCCCCTGATGGGACATCATTTTTGTGCCAACTCATTAACAGTTTTGAAGGTTGAAAGTTCAATTTAAAAGCAGTTTTCTCAAATAAAAATTGTCGATTTGACTTCCTATTCTGAAGCAACTAATCGATGCTGGGGGAAGAGCAGTTTGTCCCTATTACATTAATCCGAATAAGGCAGTGGGAAATTGTACCAACACGTATACATACCTACCCCAGGCATCCACGGTGTGCAGTTCAAGCCGACAGCAGTCATGCTCCCGCAGCAGTCACAGCTGGGATTTCCAGCCACTCAGCACACTCAGAATGGGGAGGTGCCCACTCGCATTGCGCTGATTTCCTGCCAATCTTGACAGCATACTCCAGATCTGGGAATGTTGAAACAACTACGAATAAGTAAAAAGAAAAGAAAAGAATACATCTACACCTTTTTATGCACAATTTCAAAAAGTTAAAGACCAAATTCAAAGCGTTCACGTGCATTTCGAACATAAACTTTTTGAATTTGGTCTTAACCTTTTTGAACTTGCGCCTAAAAAGGTGTAGACACTAGACTGACATAAATGAGCATAAAACTGAGTCTAGTCAAAGGAAACTGGAGGACTAGGAGCATATGTCCAGTGACATCATCATAGTCTACATATTTTGTCAGTCACAGACTCACAGACTCAGACTCATACATTTACCCAAGCATAAACTAACGTACATGTGTAGCAGGCATCTCACATGTAGTCAATGCTTTGTGAAAAGTATGAAGAAATAGTATGCAGTGCTCTAGCGAGGAACATCTTGATATATGTAGTTTGGTTTTCAAATGACCTTTTCCTCGATAATTAATTGAAAATGCAATAAAAAGCAAATATTATATTGTTTGGCAAATTTTCGAACAACAGTTCATTATCAAGCCACATGAAACAATTGTCAATTGTTTCATGTGGCTTGAGAATGAACTGCGTTCGAAAATTTGCCAAACAATATAATATTTGTTTTTTATTGCATTTTCAATTAATTATCGAGGAAAAGGTCATTTGAAAACCAAACTACACTTTGTGAAAAGTCTATGATCCAGTTCTTGAGACATTTACATGAATATCATTTTAAGTTACCTACACATTGTAGATGTTAAGTTTGTAGTTTGTTAGGGTTGTATGTTAGAAGGTAAGCTTAGGTGAAGTTTGATTGTTTACCTAATTCTAAAAAATATATAATTAGGAGACTTTTATGATCAATTTCATATAAGTATCTCAAGAACTGAAGCCAAGCAACTTTCTTCAAACAGTTGGCAGCATGTAAGATGCCTGCTATAGTAATACCCAACCTACATACCTACAACCCATCAACCTACAACCTCACAACCTTAAGCCATGGATGGATACTTCATCCATGCTTAAACCTATGCAGACCTTTTGTATATGTACTAAGTTCAACCATCACTGTAATCGTCTCTTTGAACACAGCACGAGAATTGCTGGCTGAATTACTGAGAAAACTGGATGGCGCACATTTATTTCACAGACGATCAACTTTAATCAAAATTATTTCTACCTGGTTCCAGACTCCAGTGTTGATTTCTGTGGGAAATGACATTCAAAACAAGACAATTTTCCACACTCAACTTCAATAAAAAAGAGCATTTCCATAGATGGTCTAAACAACATATTGATTCACACATTAGAAGGTACATCCTACTGCATTTGTGAGGAAATGCATGCTATCAATTCATTTTCCTTCCATTTTTACCACCATCTGTTTTTTTTTTTAGGTTTGCCGGACCCAAAATTTTCCACCCTCATCCCCCTGTCCACTGAATAATTTTCCCCTCTGACACCCAAGTAAAAATGTAATTTTGAGTCACAGTTTGGTTCCTATTTTCCCAGAATCACATCTCGTATTTACATTTACAACCTTGCAGGGATACTTATTGGTAAGCCACACTTCGATTAACATAACAGCATTTTATCATTGTTAAAATCTTATTTTGAAATTATTATTCATAGCTCCAATACTGATACAAAGTGCACTCGCCAGTTTTCTCAGTTAAATCAGTCAGCAATTTTCATGCTGTGTTCAAAAGACGCTTACAATGAGGGTCGAACTTTGAAGAAAAAAAAAACTACAATACCAAATAGCCATTTTGCACCCTAGGCTCTAAACTAAATAAGAACCTTGTCACATTCTGGCACTGAGCCAGACTGGGAAAATACACATTATGCCAAATATCTCCGGCGTAGTGGTGGGATTGCGCCGAAAAATTGAGCGCATGTCTGGCATAATTTCACATGCACCAAATTCAGTGCATGGTGGCCGCTGAATTTTTTGGCGCAGGGCTGCAGCAGAATTTTAGGTATTTTTCAAGCTGAGGTCCTAACTACAATTGTGACACTGTTGATACAAACATGCAACAACAGAAATTTTAGGTTTTAGGTTAGGTTAGGTTGTAGGTTTGTAGGTTTAAGGATGTAGGTTGGTAGGTTGTAGGTTGTTATGTTGTAGGTTTGTAGGGTGTGGGTTGGTAGGTAGTTTATAGGTAAGTAGGTAAGGTTAGGTCCGGTTTGATTTTTTCTTTTATTTGCTAGGCATATAAGATCATTTTTGGATTTAGGATATCAAATAATGTAAGAATATGAAAAAAAATATCCTTGAAATCTACTCAGGACTTTATCTTGACATTTACCAAATTTTACTGCGAATGGTGGTCACCAAATATTTCAGCATGCTGGTCAATCTAGCCTAGCAGCAGACTCGCCCTGCGAGCTGGTCTGAAGAGGGTCTGAACTTGCCACAGCATGACGCTAGTGTGACACGCATATTGTGGTATTGATTGGGTCTTCATGGGAACATCAACTGATTCAGATTCTCAAACAGGGGAGAGCGTCCAAGGCCCCAGAACATTCCTGGTTGATATAGCCTTCGTCGGTAGGTGCACATGCTTTATTGTTATGTAAAAGTGGCTTACTTGAACTTCGGCACAAGTAGGCACCAAACTTTCAGGGCAAATGATGCAGAAATTTCACCGCAAAATGCTTGTATCGAATTTCGGCACATGAGGGTCTCACGGGCGTCCGGCGTGGTGTATGGATGTTTTCCAGTCTGGGCACTGGCACCAGCACTGAGAGGCGGCGTACCTAACAATCATTTGAAAGGCGAATTGAATGATCTTGATCTAATGCGAAAAAAAACAGGACAAACAGCATGACAAGTGAAATACGTACCTTTCTTCAGCGGTTCAATCTTATAGATCCCATTCTTCGATCAACCCGCCACAACTAACACGTGCCTCCACACAATCCATCACAACAAATCGGAAACTAGCGTCACGCAGCGATGCCTGATATAACAAATGTTTTTAAAATAAATTATCGCTTTTACCATATATCTCACTTTAAAAAATAAAATATTTTTGAAATAAATATAAATGAAAAGTTCATTTAAAATTATAATGTAAATTCAAATAGGTAGAGCTAAAAAATAGCCAATAATATCGGGGGAACTGGCCAGCAAATAGTTCAGCGCTTGTCACATGCAACCATCATGTGGCCAATACAACTGAGACGACAGATGCTGGTAAAAAAAAAAAAACAAGCGAAAACACGGACGTACTAAAGGGGGGTGGACCGGAGCCCCCACAGTGTTTTCGGGGCCCGGGATGGAGTCGGGGCCCCGCGGGCCGGGGGCCCCACGTTGGCCGGAGTCGCGTCAGAGTCTAGGGAAATTCGCGGGAGTCCCTGGGGTCACGTTGGGACGGTCGGGGTCCTCCATAGGCGCGGGAACCGGGGGGGGGGGGGGCAGTGGGGGCAGCTTCCCCCCCCCCCCAACCCCCCAACTCTGGGGCCGTGCAGGGGCGGTGCGCCCACAACTTTGAGACGAAATACTGCACTTTTTTGCAAATGTTTCCTTTTTTGTTGACAAAGTCAAAGGGACGAAAAATCAGTGGCCTTAAACCGGTGAGAAAACTAGATTTGGGGGTACCCCAGGTTGATCTCTATTATGGTGCGCCCCCCCCCCCAGTCTGAAAGTAGTTCCCGCGCCCCTGCCCGGGGCCCTCTGACCGGACTGACAGCTGCAGGGTCCTTCTTGCTGCCTGGGGCCGCCTGTGGATGGCCGCTGGTGTCTGTGTCTGACCGCGGCCCCTCTGACTCCTCAGTGGAGGGGGCCCTCTATTATAGGTGAGGGCCTTCTGTCATGGGTGGGACTCTCTGTGGAGGGGACTCTTTGGAGGGGGTCCTCTGTGGAGGGGGCCCGCGATTCCTCTGCCCCCTTTAGCTGAATCCTAGGTATACGTAATGGGGGGTCGTATCAACCCAACTCTCCGTGTTATGAGCAATGCCCCGCCCATGATGCGAAAGTTAATGGACTCTGTAAAGGGAGTTTTGTATGGTTTCAAAAATACACTTTTTCGGGGGTAAAATATACACCCCTTAAAACACCATCGTCTTCGCTTGACACGCTATAAAATGCCCTTAAAGTATATTGTACTCTGTAAAGAGAATTTTATAGGGTATCAAAAATACACCCTTTTAAAAGGTTTAATATATACACCCCTTAAAACACCCTCATCCGCTTGACACCCTATAAAAAACTCCTAGAAAATATAACGGACTCTGTGAAGGGGTTTTTTAAAGAGTGTCAAAAATACACCCTTTAATGGATAAGGTGTTGACACCCTCCATGACTCCCCTATTTCTCCTTGACACTCTGAAAATACTCCTTGAAAAGAGTCGTCATTGGAACAAAACTCGCTTTCAAGAGTCATGTGACCCGTAAAAGGGTCTTTTAGAGAGTGTATACACCCTTAAAAACTCCCTTTATTTTTTATAGGGAGTTTTTATTTTTCTCAGTGAAGGAGATACTTAGGGCCGACTTAATACCTAGCAGATCATATAGGGTCCTCCTTACATACCTTATGATTATCACGAATCACGATTGTGGCGTGCGAACAGTAGTCGCCCGGCAAATGGCGACACAAATAACTACCGAGATCGATAACGTCACGAGTCCCACAGGCCAAGTGGCCTTCTAAGTTCTCGTAAAACGCTAGTGAAGTGTCTCGGCCTCACCCTGCACTTGCCTGTTTTGTTTGTTATAGCTAAAAGGTTTGCAAGAGAACTGTCTTTCCTCAAGGTCCTTCTCAGCAGCCTCTGAGCTGGGGCTATCGTAGGTGTGTCCGCCACGACAGGTACAGCCGGCGCGGGGATCACTTTCAGTGCGTGTGCGGGGATCGTTCGCCGTGGGGGCACTGCTCGGCTGTCGGCGCACGAGCGGCGTCATCCCGGCGTTCGTCCAGTATCCCGTGACGGTGGCCTCCCTGTGGGCCGGGCAAAAACGGCGCCACCCCAGCTGCCGGTCCGCCTGCGGTCTGTCTCCGCTTTCCACCAGCCGCAGCGGCCGGCCCGGCTGTGTTCTCCGACTGCGGCCGCCGCCGCCCGGACGGTGAAACGCCGCCGGCCCCGTCCGCCGCGCGGCAGAGACACGGCGCCGTCCGCCGATCTCCCTCCGACGCACGCGACGGACCGGGCTCGGAGCACGCGGCCGCTGGTGATGTGGAGCAGGTGCGCCCACCGCTCAGCTCTCACCCATCATCTTGTCAACGATTTGAGGATTCATGACGATATCTAATCCTTCGCCGTTTTTATTTTGAAATGTCGACAGACAATCGCAGGCATGAACGATACAAAACTGGAGTGGGAAGAACATATACGCCTCGAGCCCAGCCAATTGCCTTCTCCATAGATTGGGTGGTCGATCGAACAGAGAATCTCCTTGACCAGAAATACACGAGATGACGTCATAGGACTGTTGCAAGATGACAACACCCTTACACATTTATGTGGCTGAACAATCACTCAGTTGTGTCTGGCAGAGTCAACCACCAGTGCTCGGCTTCATCACAACGAACACTGCAGTTTCTTTTTCCGGTTTAATGGGCGTGGCGGCCCAGAGAGAGAATTGTTCTTCCCGTGAGATGACGCAAAAACCGTCTCAGTGACATCACCGTTCGTAAAAGGGTGACCAAAACGGCGGCTTTTACTGAACCAAAGCGCGATATCCTCCCACGACTATTGAACTAGCGGTGAGCGGAGCTCGAGGAAGGGTGTATTTTGGTCACACGGGTGAACCGGCTGCATAACATGACCAAAAGTGGCGGCGTCGGCTCCACTGATACCGCAGAAGGAGACATTAGCACACCATAAATCTCCGGGCCACCATCTGGTAAACCTTCACTTTTCATCATCTCCGTGCCTGAAGTAGTCGTCTCCACAGCCGAGTGACCTGCCGGCCCCACTCCACTGTCACTTGTCAGATACGAGCTGACAGCTGTCAGCTGGCTCTCAGCGAACCCGACCCAGATGGCCACACACAACATATTCCACCCCCGGGCAATATCCATCGCAAAACGAGGCGCCGTAGCGCCGCAGGACGGCGCCAGGACAGCTGCTTGGCCGTGGCCCGGCTGCTCGTGGCACGCTTTCGAGCGTGTCCTGAATCGACGCTGCTCGTAGAGCCGTCTGTGCGGCCGGGGATCGTCAGACGCCGGCTGTTCGGATGGGATGATAGTCGACGGGAGGTGAGCGAGCGGCTGGACTGTCGGATGGGCTGCAGAGACGGCAGTCTACCGACCAATAGTCGACCGCCGCACCGAGACGGAAATGAGTCGCCTAAATGAGCCGCTTTATCAGACCCGGACCCGGGACCCGGCACGGTCCGGACGGCCGCAGATGCGCTCGGTATACCTAAATAAGTTCAAGCAGAGGTGCCCCGTGCGCAATGAAGACACGGAGCTGACATGGGTGAAACTTTGACATCACCATTGGGGTCCCAAACGTCCAAGGGGGCCTCCATTTAGTGGGGGCCTCCAAGCAATTAGGGGCCTCCAATTGCGGAAGCGGTAATTTACGAGCCACGCCAGGGCCTCCTCTAAGAAATTTTCATTGGAGGACCAGAGGCTCAGAAGCCAAACATGGGGTACCCCCAAATCCAGTTTTCTCATCGGATTTAGGCCACTTATTTTTCGTCACAGCTCTGATGCCATGATTTTTTTTTTAATATCGATAAAGAAATGGTAGGTCACCTGACCCTACTGGTGGATCCAGGCCAGCAGGGTGACATTGTATGTAAATATCCCCCGCGGCATCCGAAATCGACGAAAATTTCTGGCTTTTTCACTTTTGACAATAAAACACAATGCCTTTATAATAGAAAAAAATTAACGGCACAGCATTGCGCAAGGAATCTAGCCGTAAGCCGACCCCAGAAAGTGTGAGGGTTAACCTTCGCCGGCACCTGGGGGGAGGGTCGCCACCCCCAAGTTAGTTTTTCTGCTCTACACTTAACATTTTTAAAGCTAGAAACCTGATTTTCTTTGTATAGCTGCTTTTCTATCTTTTCTCAGCGTCCATTGAAAATTTCAAGCTTCTGCGGCATTTGGGTTTGGAGATATGACCTTGTTCTTCAGGTCATGTCATGTCCTAAATGACGAATACCCAATATCTTGCGATGGCTATGGGCCTTGTGAGCTTTTGACACGCTGATTTCGGCTTTTTTTGCCAGTCTTACCTCCCACCTATCATTGAACATGTTGTTCTGCGATGTACAGATGTCAGAGTCAGGGTCAAGGTCAACCTAGGTCATCTAAAATTATTGCGCTTTAGGCAAGCTGAATTTACTTTTCGTGAAGTTTCTTTGACTGTATGTTTAGAAAAAGCTTCTCAGTTCATGATCAAGTGTAATAGGGACACACAAACCGATCTGTGCACACATCAGTACATACACAGACATACACAGACATACAAACACATATCATTGACCTTGACCTAACTTGACGTGAAATGACCACAGCCAGCAAATTAGTCGGATAGTGTGACAAAGAGCTGTTCTAGCTCGCTTGGCACTAATACGGCAGCGTCATCGGTATATGATGGGTTGGCCCGCTGCCTGTGTAGGTATCTTATTCGACATCACCACAATTTTTTCTTACAAGATTTTAAGCCTTGCGGTCAAGAGCAACAGATTCTTTGGGAAGTGACGAATCCAATGATACCAATTTTACCTCATCAGGTCAGTCATTGACCTTCCAGGTCAGGTCAAACTAAAGAATGTTGCTGTTTGGGGTCACCGTTGCCCGTTGGAATATCACGTGCGCTGCTCATCATGTACCGATGACGCTGCCGTATTGTGGTGCCAAGCCAGCTAGAACCTCTTTGTCACACTATCCGACTAGGTTTTTGCTGGCTGTGGTCATTTCAGGTCAAGTTAGCTCAAGGTCAATGACATGTGCTTGTATGTCTGTGTGTGTCTGTGTGTACGAGTATACTGATGTGTGCACCGACTGTGAATGTGTCCATATTACATGAGATCATGAACTGAGAAGCTTTTGCCAAAAATACAGTCAAAGAAACTTCACGAAAGTAAATTCAGCTTGCCTAAAACGCAATATTTTTAGACGACCTAGGTTGACCTTGACCCTGACCCTGGCATCTCTACATCATTGAACAACATGTTCCATGATAGGTGGGAGGTAAGACTGACAAAAAAGGCCGAAATCAAGGTGTCAAAAGCTCACAAGACCCAACGCCAACGCAAGATATTGGGTATTTGTCATTTGGGTTATGACATTACCTGAAGAATAAGGTCATATCTCCGAAACCAAAAACCACAGAAACTTGAAATTTTCAGTGGACGCTAAAAAAGGATAGAGCAGCAGCTATACGAAATATCCGACTTCTAGCAATCAAAATGTTTAGTGCAGAGCAGAAAAAAACTACCTAGGTCGGGGTGGGGGGTGTGGCAACCACCGCCCCCCCCCCCACCATGTGCGGACGAGGATTACCTAAGTAATTTGAATATCAGGAAAATAATTTATTAAATCAGGTATTCCAACAGAGTCCCGCTTTTTTATAGGTGACCTCCGATTTGTGTTGCATCTAAGTTACCCAGGGGGCCTCTTATTTGTAATTGTAGGTACAGTACAGAGAGCCTCCTACTTCGACTACTTGCACAGAGAGCCTCCTAGCGTACATACGGCTAACCTTCTACAGCGCCGGTCTCTTGTACGTACAGAGAGCCTCCTACTGTTACAGAGGGCCTCCTGTTTGTCTAGGGGGCCTCCTATTGGTTAACGGCGCCTCCTATTTGTCCAAGCGGCCTCCTATTCGTCTATGGGACCTCCTATTTGTCCAGGAGGCCTCCTGTTTCTCCAGAAGGTCCCCTATTTATCCAGGGGGCTTCTATTTTCCAGGGGGCCTCCTCTTTATCTAGGGGGCCTCCTACGTGTTCAGGGGCCTCCTATTTGTCCAGGGGCCTCCTATTTGTCCAGGGGTCTTTTATTCGACTAGGAGTCTCATATTTGTGCAGGGGCCTCCTATTTGTCCAAGGGTCTCCTACTTGTCCCGGGGCCTCCTTTTTTTTAAGGGACTCCTTTTTGTTAAGGGAGCCTTCTATTTGTCCAGGGGGCCTCCTATTCGTACAGAGAGCCTCTAGCTCCTACTTGTCCATGGAGCCTCCTATTTGTTCAAGAGGTCCCCTATTTGTCCAGGGGGCCTCCTATTTGTCCAAGGGACCTGTTATTTTTCTAGGGGGCCTCTTTGCCCAAGAGGCCTCCTATTTGTCCAGCGTGCCTCCTACATGTTCAGGGGGCCTCCTATTTGTCCAAGGGGCCTCCTATTGGTTAAAGTAGCCTCTTATTTTCCAAGCGGCCTCCTATTTATCCAGAGGGCTCCTATTTTTAGGGGGCCTCCTCTTTATCCAGGGTGCCTCCTTGTTCAGGGGGCCTCTTAATTGTCCAGGGGCCTCCTTTTGTGAAAGGGGCCTCCTATTTGTCCAGGGGGCCTCCTTTTGTGAAAGGGGCCTCCTTTTTGTCTAGGTCTAGGACCTTCTATTTGTCCAGGGGGCCTCCTATTTTTGCAGGGGCCTCCTATTTGTACAGAGGGCCTCCTACTTGTCCATGGGGCCTCCTATTTGTCCAGGGGCCTCCTTTTGTGAAAGGGGCCTCCTGTTTGTCTAGGTCTAGGACCTCCTATTTGTCCAGGGGGCCTCCTATTTTTGCAGGGGGGCCTCCTATTTGTACAGAGGGCCTCCTACTTGTCCATGGGGCTTACTATTTGTCTAGGGGCCTCTTATTTGTCTAGGGCCTCCTATTTGTCCAGGAGGCCTCCTACTTGTCCAGAGAGCCTCCTATTTCTCCAGGGGACTTCCTGTTTTCCGGGGGCCTCCTACTTGTTCAGGGGGCCTCCTACTTGTTCAGGGGGCCTCCTTGTTCAGGGGGCCTCCTACTTGTTCAGGGGGCCTCCTATTTGTCCAACAGGGCCTCCGATTTGTCCAAGGGGCCTCCTATTTAAACAGAGAACCTTTTATATGAATATCGGACCTCCGTTTGCAAAGTAGCTGATGCGTCTCGGGGGCCTCCACTATTGGGGTCCCAAAATGACAATTGGGGTCCCAAATGTTCGCATTGGGGTCCCACATGGGACCTCGAAAGTATACAAAGTTACACCCATGGGAGCTGAGTGTCGCAGATAAATATTGTCAGACGTGCCTCACATCAGCAGCATTGCTTCAATGTACAGCCCTCTGCAGACTGCGTGGTAGGTATTCTTTTTTTCGACAAAACCGAGAATAACGCGAATACAATGCTATCGGGCACTCGGAAATCGTAGCAGCAAGATGCGCGAGACTCCGCAGCTTAGATTGGCATTATCATCGTATGCATTTTCCATTCAGTTTGGCAACAAAACCCAAAAGTTCATATTTGCCCCCAAAACGAACTTTTACATTTTGTTGCCACACAAGGCGTATGCTTTGTTTATTGATAGGCCCTATCGAAGGAGTGGAGCATGGCGCATCTATTTGCAGTGAGTTTCGGCCGACTGATAACATGACTTTTGAATTATTATCAGTTTTGTCGGAAAAAGAATACCTACCACGCAGTCTGCTGAGGGCTGTACAAATTTACCTAATACATAGGTGCACAACTGACCAAAACAAGCGCCAAGCCGAGCCGACGAATGCTGTACACTTGTTTTGCTATGGCTCTCTCTCCTGAGCACTTCTCCGTCTTTGTTCCTTATCAGTAATCACAGATAAAAATCTCGACAAGCATCAAACACCAGCACCTATCGTAATACATATTTGTAGGGAAATCAGCCCGCCGCCTCCTGGTCCCGGTTTCGCTGTCTGTTGGTGGTAATTGGTGGCCACCTACGTATCTGTGTCAAATCTGGCCCGGCTGACGTCCTGGGAGCCACGTTAATCACCTCTGTTCGGCGGCAGAATCGATCCAGACGGCGTTCAGATACCGGCCTTCTCGGACTCATTCGACGTTCCACCTGCTGGTCGCCAGTGAAAATCCGTCTTGGAACGACCAAGGACACGGTGTTTGGGCCGAATAATTGCTCATGGGTAGACGCCTGAAGCGAGATTTATAGGATACACCAGCACAGGTGAAGTCAAAATAACCCAAATGCATGGAAACAATTTGCATGATTTATATCGATGTCGAAAATGAAGTTGCTTGTTCGTATCTAGTAGGTAGGTACGGTGTGCAAGTTGCAAGGGCCGAAATACTCGAGCCGTCCACAAAATAGTCCTTGCCATGGTTCAACGGAAAAGTCAAGCCACTAATCACGGCTTAACCCGGCACCGCCTGGACTATTTCCGTACCCACGACAGCCGGGGGGGGGGGGGTCGGATCCGACCCCCCTGTTATCTCGAGAACCAATGGTCGTATCGAGCCCCGCGAGGCGGCGTTCGAAAGGTCTCTACGAGACCTTCCCAAAGCACTCTTAAAATTTTTAGATTGAGGTCAACTTTCGGGTCAAGGTCAGGTCAAAGGTCAAATTCTGGGGTTTTGCATGATTAGGCTTACGGACAGCGGAATCGATAGCTGCTGCTCGAAACTCACCAAAAATGACCTCAAAGGCCTAGTGAAGGTACCATATGCGTATAGGGGTCATACTAAGTACGGGTCAAGGTCAGGTCAGGTCACGAAAGGTCACGGTTTTCACTTTCTGCTAGGTACATGGGCGTGCGACACATGTTTTATGGCTTATTTTTTTTTACGCCGAATCCGATGGTAATGGTTATATGTGACCCCTAGTCACTGTGCTGGTGATAAGTTTGCATTGAAAACATAAAAATCGTTTATACCATACATAACTAAACGAGGGCTAAGAAAAAAGGTCAATTTTTCAACTTTTTAATTTTGACATAAAAATGCACTTTTCTAACCGAGCTTTGTCCCAGGAATCTAGTGGTGCCATTTGTTTTCGCATGCGATGTTCAGAAGTGCCTCTAATTCACGAAAATGCTTATGATGTCACCATGCCCTATGCATGTTGGAGCTATTTTTTACAATTTGGGGGTCAAAAATCAAGATTGAAAGTTGAAATTTGGTACATTTAATGTTCTAATAGAGCTCTATAACAGATATTCCGTTTTTTGGAATTTCTCAAAATTTTGGATTTTATAAGCTGTTTTCCAAAAAATATAGTTTTTTGAATTTTTAGGGGTGAAAAACGCATTTTATGGAAAATCCGAGATTGCCATTTTAAAGAACTCGTTGAGCTGCGTCTATTCATGTCTTAATTTGCAATTTGCTTTAAACCTTGATTTTTGGCGATTAAAAAAAAAACATTTACCACTTTTTGGCTGAAAACGCCATGTACCTAGCTACATCACTAAAATCGATATATCTAAAAAAATTTGGAAAATTTTCTTAAAAATTACACAGAAAACGTCAAATTGATGGGGGAAAAGGTATGCGAAGTTTCAAGTTGATAGCGTAAGCGATTCATGAGTTATTCAAGAAAGACGGAGGGGGGGGGGGGGTTCACCATTAGCGCTTACTTTTTGCATGCAATCCATTGCTCACTAACTAGCCCTCGTTGAGCCCTTCTGTTGCACTACAGAAGACGATCTGTGCACACTGGAAGTGCACATATCAGTTCACTACCGTAACTGGATCTCTTATATCCGTCTCCGAATCAGACGATATTACCAATTCCACTTCACATCCACTCCACCACTAAAGAGACCGTCCAGCGTCCACCTCTCTGTCACTGCTTATCACATCTGTTCCACTTTACTATCCACTCGCGCTCGAACATTGGCCCTTCCGAATCCTGCTACTCGTGCGAACGAGAGGCAGGAGACAGGCTGCAGTTGGTGCCTAGTGAACCAGACGGCAGGCCCAGATGGCCACACACACAACGCAGACCCTCTCGCCAGAGGACAGAACAGGGAGGATACTCAACTCTACCGCAGCTGTGACCATTGGGAGCGGAGTTTTCACCGTAAAACGCAATCAGCTCTAGCGACTGGGACATCGATCCAGGGCGGCGGGTGGGCTGACTACAGGGCACTGGCACTGATATCCAGGCTGAGCCTTCCCAGCGAGTTATTACAGGCCCGGCGGTTTTCGAAATCTCGCGTCTTTGGTGCGATATTAACACGTTCTGCTTCCATCACCTTTTAAAAACATTGCATGACATCTGTGGATGTATTGGCGATTTTTCAGACACCGCTCGTCACGTGAAGTGCAAGTCACGCAAAGAAGTAACCAGCATCATATTTTAGCAGACAATAAAATAAACAATCTATGGACATTCAACAACGGAAACAACTTACCATACGGAAATTATTTTGCTTAAAAGGCATCCCCCTTCCCGTGAACGTCTAACAACAGGACCATACGGCTACAAAATAACACACGGAAAAACTATGTATGCGTGCCTGCGACACATTCCAGAAACGACTTCTAAGTTCCCGCCTATACCATTGTGCTATGCATTGCAGAAACATATGCTGGGAAGCGGCATAGAACATCATCACACTCAGCATTCAACACTCGCACTACCCCGGCGAGAAAAACCGCACATTACAGGGCGCAGAGTCCGTAGACTGTCGCATTCTCCAGTTAGCGAGACGCTTCAGCGCCACTCCATACACGGCAGGCCCAGCGGCTCGCAGTACTAAACTGTAGGTCGTGGGGAGCGGAGCAGCTGACCGGTGGCTAAGCAGCCGACGAATCGGACATGATATGACCTTCATAGATAACACACCGCAACCAAACAATACTACGAGGGAAGAGACTACTAATTCCACCGCCCTTGCTACTGGGAAAACAGTACACACCGTAAATAAACTATTATGTGGCTTACTCAACATACCACTCCCAGCAGACACATGATGATTTTTTTCCTCAATTACGAACAAGTCGAAAAGCAAGGAAATTAATGAAACCTGTTCCAAAAGTTGTCCTTTGATTGTCCACGACCAGTAACTAATCCAAATAAGATACGGTTTCATCGCAGACTGAACCACCCTAAAGTATTATATATCCAGTAACACAAAACAAAGCTGATATCTGTCTCAGCTCATTCCACGTAACCAGACGTCCTCAAATCACATTTCACCCGGCCATCCACTCATACACACACACACAGACATATCACCACGACCGGGTACTTCGGGTGGGCGGGAGAAAACGCAGCTCGACCGGACACTGCTCACACCAACAGCCACAATATATAGAGACGCACGCACTGGATGTATATAATTATATAGGTGACCGCAGGACATCTCGCGTCTGCAGCGAGCAAGCAAAACGGCAGACTCCGTGTGTGACACGACAAGGCGACAGCAATTGCATCACCACCACAAGCCAGCGCCTTAATTAAAATAGCAATTCTTACCGCTGTGGTCTGTTTGACGCTGCTGCAGGAGACACTCACCTCACCATGGGTAGTCTGTGCCGATAGCCGGCGCTTGGGACGCGGTACGGCAGTATAGGGCCTGTCCTGGCCGGCGAGGGGCCACCGCACACCGCCGTGGCACCCTCACACACCTCGGACCTCTGACGCGACTCAGTGCGGTACCTTAGCACAGTGTACCGTAGGTTCAGTGCAGGCAGTCTCCGCCTCTCACGGTCTCCAGTGTGACATTTGTGATGCTCTGCTGTCCATTCTAACAGTGACATCCCGTCACCAAAGTACTCAGTGTTTGTCTGAGAACTGTCCCCACAGCATGGCCATCGGTGCCAGTCCAGTCCTGGCACGCACACCTAGGGCAGTTTGCCGTCCGGCCCGTCAATTCCAGCACCGGAGCGACTCATCCTGCCGACCTTCTGAGACGCGCTGTTCAGTGTTTCCTCCAAGACCGTCCCACACCGCTACCGGCCGGCTCACGACTCGGTAGAAGGGCTGTACCGGCGGCGGCTAGTCCCACTTCTCCCAGTCATTTCCCACGCTGCTGTTGGTCTCGGCGTCAATGTCCGCCTTCACCCAGTCGTCCTCGTTGCTGGAGGCTGCTGAGGATACACAGGCGGGCGGGCGCGGACCGATCAGCACGGGGTGTGGCCACTGTTAGGACTTAGGGGAACAGGTCTGGGTCCTGAGATAATGACGGTGTGGCTCAGACATAAGCCGTTATGACACGTGAAACGAGACGAAATATCAATCAGAAGCAAGAGGCTAATGGCAAGTCTGACACGGGGTACAAGGCATACGGCACGATCGGGTCGTAATCCGCACTACAATCTACAACAAAAATAACAAACAGTTCCATTCACTACACAGAAAATTCAGTCTGTGCCACTACCATCCACTCATCCAGCAACACTAGGAAAGCCTCTGCAAAATGAAAATACAAACAAAACCAAACAGAAAACCCCCAAAACCGGCCTATCTCATGCACGCCCGACCTCCCTCTCTCTCCGCCCTCATCCCTCTCAGGGTGCACGCCCGACCTCTCCTTCGCGGCCCTCACCCCTCTCAGGTGACCGAGATCCAGAGCTGCCCTCGGCCCCGGCCGCGGCCGCGCTGTCGGCGGGGGCGGCGGCGGGCGCGGCCGCCTTGCTGGGTTTCTGCCGCTGCTCGGCCTCATACTCTGCCAGGAGCTGGTCAGCCTGAGCGTCCGTCACCTCCACGTGGTGACTGAAGTCCTCTGGACGGCGGCCGGGCCCGACTCATGGTTAACAGACGAACGGACGGAGACGAGCAGGAGAGCGGGATGGACACAGCCGGGGTAGGGACTAGGAAACATACACAAACAAGGACGGGGGATAGACAGAGACGGAGAGAGCTCGAAACTCACGGAGTATAAGGGAAGATGGGTTGGATGCAAAGGGACATGTATACAAAGGGATGGAGGGAACTGAGGTAGAACAGCCGAACGGCAAGTGACATACAGACGAACGAGACGGGTGCAACTAAATACACGAACGGACGGAGGTATTATCATAATATATTACATACTGAATGGACAGCAGACAGAGACGGGACAGAACGACTCAGACAGTGCAGCCGGGAAGGGACACACAGAGTGCACAAGGGTGAGCACTGAGCCCCGGACCTCGAGTGTTTAGTATGGATGTCTCGAGACAGGGCATATTCAATAATGTTTAGTATGAATGTCTCAAGATAGGGCAGAGTAAGAACGTGACTAAGGTCTTAGGAAATGTGTCGTGGGATGTGTAGGCTGCGAAATTTTGCGTCTCACGTCGTCTTAGTTTTTAAGGATCCCATCTATAAAGAAGCATAGAAGTTAGAAAATTGTACAAAGGAAAAGAAAAACAGCCTATGATAGCAGATAAAACTACGATGCACAATTAACATCGCCATGCGAAGTCAGTCATTATGCCAGGATCTACAGTTCCAGCACACCATAAACCCAGGTACCCCTGAACAAACTAGCATCCCAGTGCAAACAACCATCCCTGTAGCCCAACACTGCGGTTATGGCGGCTGCAAGCTTGTAACTTGGAAAACTGATTTACTGGACCAGAGCCAGTCGTTGTGTTTAGAAGTAAGCGCGTGGATAGGACACAGACAGATCAACACATCGTTTATAGAAGATGCTGTGTTAACAGCAGACAATCATACTGTCTGGGTGCCAGATACAACCAGGAAAAGAAAAAAGAAATAGAACAGGAAGGACAGAAGCTCGGCGATCAGACACCAACCCAGCAGCATCGAGCTACAGAGCAATGAGGGGGACTTACTTTTCTCCGCGGATTCTGCGCGGCACGAGAGAGGCAAAAGATCAAGATGCAGCAGACATCAAACACCAATGGCAGTCGGTCACACACTCGGGTCATTTTACAGTCGGCAACACCATGCGGCAATATGTACATTATTTGTAAAGGGTATGGTCCGGTAGATCCCGGAAACACCAACACTTGAAAACCCAGGCAAAATAGCAATCTCGAAATAGACCACAGATGAATGATTGAGAAGACAACAAAAACGTATTTTCTTTATGAAAAAGGCTACAGATGAGGCCCAATTAAAAAATGTAGATTATTTCAATTCACTCGCAGATCAGGAATCTTCCAATCAATTCCCTCGGTTGTTAGTTTTGCTAATCTAATCACAATCCGAAGCTAAGCCTCTCCTCCACGTCTCCGAGACCGCCTACCGGGCGCTAATACGTACCTTCTTCCCAGGTGATCTGCTTCTCGGCCTGTCCGGGTGAGCTCATCTGATCGGCACGCTTCCTCAGCTGCTCGCGCTGCTTCTCCTTCTCCTCTGCCAGGTGTACTCGGAATAGGTACCTGTACGAGGATACACGGACAGCAGTCAAACGCAGAGGGTCTTCCAGGTGTACCCGGACAGGTACCTGTACGCAGGTATACGGGTATACAGAGGTCAAATGTCGTAAACATATACACATAATTGAAAGCTATACCAAATACTAAAGACATATGGGTGGACGGCTGGCAAATTTTCGTAAGTAGGAGCTTCATACCCATTTAGGCGCTAAACTATTGGTACACCCACCTGTGCCAGGCCCAGAAGAGTACCTTACCTATGTGCCTGAATTTGGCCGGCACTAGATGGGCTCAGTTCTGCCATCGTAGCATGAGACGAGCACGTGGGGACATACCACCCACCTGTGCCAGAAGAGCACGTGGGGACATACCACCCACCTGTGCCAGAAGAGCACGTGGGGACACGCCACCCACCTGTGCCAGAAGAGCACGTGGCTGACTTTGGCCGGCACCAGGCTGGTGTACTGCTCGAGTACGGTCCGGTTGGAGGCCAGCAGGTCGCTGAGCTCGGTCTGGCGCGCCTCCAGGTCCAGATCGGCGCTCCACACCTCGTACCGCACCCGCTCCGACTCGGCTGGCTCCGTCAGGTAGGTGCTGGGGTCGGCCGCCAGTCGGTACAGCTCCGTCTGAGGGTGCAGGGTGGGGTAGAGGTCAGGTTAAGGGAACCACCATGCACGGGCTAGGGTGCGGAGGTTTCATCTAAGCCACTGGTCAATTATCAGGGTCATGTGAGAGGGCAAGAACTGACCTTTGTCAGGACTTAGTGTTGGCTCAATAAGTTTGACAGAGACAAGCCGATCGGAAGATTAGATAAGTCATCATATCGGGAGGATAAGATAGGTAACGATAAGACACTGCGCACATCACCTCGCAATAGACGCAAAGACCATATCAGATACTGTAGCAATATATCGGACAGCTCGTCTCGTTTCTCTATCATCAATTTCATTTTTGAGTTTAAGAACACAGTTGTCCCCAATCACCGACCAAAAGCCTGTCCTCCAGCTCTCCCCACCCACCAACAGGCTCCCCATCTACCGAGCTGCAGCCTGTCCTACAACCCTCCCCCACCGACCTGCAGCCTGTCCTGCAGCTCTCTCCCACTGACCTGCAGACTGTCCCGCATCTCCCCCTGACCTGCAGCCGGTCCTGCAACCATCCCCTACCGACCTGCAGACTGTCGAGCATAACGGGCTGCCCGTCCTGCAGCCTGTCCTGCAGCTCTCTCCTACCAACCTGCAGCTCTCTCCTACTGACCTGCAACTCCCCATACTCACCTGCAGCCTAACTATCAAGCAGCATGGGCTGCCTGTTCTGCAGCTTTCCCCTACCGGTCTCCAGCCGGTCCTGCAGCTCTCCCCACCCACCAACAGGCTCTCCACCTACCGAGCTGTAGCATGTCTCACAACCCTTCCCTACCGACCTGCAGCCGGTCCTTCAGCTCCCAACACCCCCCAACAGTTTCTCCTGCAGCTCTTTCCACTGACCAGCAGTCTCTCCTGCAGCTCTCTCCTACACATCTGCAGTTTCCCCTACCCACCTCCAGCTTCCCCTACCCACCTCCAGCTTCCCCTACCCACCTGCAGCCTGTCGAGCAGCACGGGCTGCCCGTCCTGAAGCACGTAGGCCTCGGCGTCGTCATCCTGAGCTGTATCGGGGGTGAACACTTTGTGCACGTGGGTCAGGAAGCCCGAGACGGACTTCTTCACCTGGCCGGCCGTCGACTCTTCACTCTGCAGGGGAGAGACGACAAGGGGATTGAGTGGGGTGGTGTGATCTTACAGCTTGGGGCGTGAGTTAGAAGGTATGTTCGTGACAGGTGAACGTTTGAAACTTCTGGAGGCAAATCACTCTGTTGATAGACGTGCACTTGAATATATCGACGAGCCAGAATAATTAATACATTGCGGTAGCGGGGGTCACAATATACAGAGATGACGATAAAAAAAAATAACAAAGCACCATTGACAGAAGAGCTACAAGGTTATAGCAGGTAGCGAGTCATCAACGTGGAATCACTTAAAATGAAACACACAGCACCTCCCCGCTCGCCCACCACAAGCCGGTGCTTCACTGTTGGATGTGCCAGCATCCTGACCTGCAGGCTCTCCTTCAGCGTCTGTGACGTGCTGCTGATCATAGAGCTCGTCTCGGAGATCATCGAGGTGGTCTCGGTCTGCACAGCCTCGGTGAACTCGGTCAGGTCTTTTTTCACCATATCGTATACCTCTGCCGACTGGGAACGGACAGACACACGAGTTACGAGTTATCCGAGCTCCTCGGGCGGCAGACTAACCCCAGTAACTACACACAATGGTCAGCCTGTTCTTTCAGCCTGTCCTTGCAGTTTCAGAGTACACACCTCGGGTAGCGGATACACTTGAGACACAAACCTCTGCGAGCTAACACGAGCACAGACACCCAAGATGCGGTCAGGGTGTATTGTGCGTGCTTTGTTCGTAGTTTAGGAGGAATACCTCCCAATACGGCAGAGTTCCTGCTGATGCCTGACGAACTGTAGAGCTGGCATTATTTAGAAATTGAAACTGTCGGTTGATGTGTTTTAAAGTGTCACTATTACTCCAAATATGATTGAACTGGCAAAAGGGCTGCCCTGGCTGGTGCGCAGTGGCGGTGGCGGAAAATTCTGCAGCAGCCCCACTTACATAATAGTTGACGGAACTAAGCGAACCTAGACAGAAGACAATAATAAAAAACGCTCACATAATGGGCACAAACCAGTAACCACCAAACAAAGCGGCCATTGTTTGGACGAATCAGAGCATGTGGATAAACAAATCGACAACTATAGACCAGCTGACGTGCTCATGAAGCATGATTGAGGAACAGAATTCCGAACCTTATGACACTAAATACGACCGATACGTGCCTGGCGGCACGTCCCCGGTCGGCAGGGCGCTCACCTTGTACTTGGCCACCTCGAGCGACTTCATCCAGCCGGACAGCCAGCCGGAGGCGGCGCTCGCCATGCCGGCCACCATATCCTCCATACTGCCACGAACGAGTCAGAGGTCACAGGTCAGTCGGGTGTCACACAGACGCAACAGTCACCCAGAGAGGGTTAAACGTTGGAGCGACCTTCTAAAACCCTCCCTCGGTGACAGAAAAGACCATGGTTCAGACGGTTGAAGCGCTGATCGGTTCAGCGCTGGTGCCGAATCCCGCACACAGCTCTGGACCGTGACACGGCCCAGCCGGGTCCACTGTGACCACTGGGGTGGCACAACACACCCGTCCTCACAGCCCGACACCAGCATCTGTCGAGCACCGCCCTGACTCGGCAGATCCCGGCGCCGAATCCGCTAAACAAATGATACGAGCGCAAATAGCGGCGGTGGCGACCAGAACTGAGTTCGCAATTATTGGCGTGGCAGGGTGGAAGGAAGAGAGATTGACAGTGGTAAGATCACCTCAGAATGATATAATTCTATGGCATAACAATGCTTAAAAAATCACTTAGACTGTCAACTGATAAGTGATGGGTCTAGCATAGCATAACATTTCAACATAAAATAATATATAAAAAAATGTGACGAGATACAAAAATTAAAACATTGTGTAAAAAGTCACATTTGTGATCGTTTGTCATTTTAAACCTCGCCCGTATTGGCGTTTTGCCAGCCACGAACGTAAAGGGGGGGGGGGGGGGGTCCGTTGGACCACCCTTGCCGTTTCGCTCCTGATCGAGCTAGAGCTTCGCGAAAAAAACGAGCGTGCTGCCCGTGACGAGAAGAAGCCGATGATACCCAATTTTAAGGTCCCAGGTCATCGGTTGGCCTTCCAGGTCAGGTCAATGACCCAAAAGTCGGGAAAATCGGGACTTGTTAGAACGTCGTAACGTGTGGCTGCTATTTTTTTCGGGGTGCTGATTACGAATATCATGTTTGTTTTGATCACAGATGATGCCTCATGCATTTAGGCCAGGTCGGGTCGGGTCGGGTCGGGTCGGGTCGGGTCAGGTCAGGTCAGGTCAGGTCAACCAGTAAGGGTCCTGCCGGGTATTCGTAGTACATGTCAACCGCCTCTGACAGCTTTGTAACATGAAGCGAAGGCACCAAAACTACTTCATAAATGTTCAAATGGTTGCTAGCTTCGAATTCAGCTAAAAAAACTAGCCTAGAAACATGTTAAAATCGAAAAAGTGAACCGAGTTCATCAAAGGTCAATGACCTGACCTGACCTTCAGGTGACCTTGATACCCACCCTAATGCATGAGAGCAACATCACATCACATTTTTAAACGCTTGAAGCCACGAAAAGACTACAAACGCGCGGCTAATGCGAGCTGACAATCGCATTCGGCATACGCCAATCTCGATTCCGGCCATACATGGTCTCAAAAAGTATGTCACAGGTCAAAGGTCATTTGGGTCAGGGTCAAGGGTGAGGAAATTTTCAGGATAGGTGTAAAATTCATGAACGCAAGGATACTGAGAGTTTGGTCGCAATCGGCCGCTATTATGCGAGTTATTCGCGAAAAAACCGAGGGGGTCCATTCGACTCCCCCTCACGGGCGGGGGTTAAGATGTTGCCCACACATTACCTGCTCTCCTCCTCTTCTCCTTTCTTTTCCTCTGTACTATCAGCTGGAGCCTGGGCTGCTTTGGCCGAGTCCACAGGGGCCTCAGAGGCAGGAGAACTGGTCTTCTCTGCCTTTGAGGCTCCCTCAGGTTTTGTGGGTGTCACAGACATTGCTGACTGAGACTTCTCATCAGGAGACTCCTTAGAGCTGTCCTTTGGCATACCCTCCTTCTTCTTAGAATCTCCTTCTTTCATAATGTTTATTTAGGTATCTGAAAAATGGATTACATAAGGATTTAACAGTACACTTGAAACAAAAACAAAGAAACTTAGAGACAGAGACGAGACCTGAGACATACTTGATAAAAACACAGAGCCTGCTCAAAGAAGAGTAGTGCATGCCTTAACTTCTGAAATCCCATTGATAACTAGGTATATATTATTACATTATAGGATCATTTCAAAGGTAAGTCAAAGTTCAACCTAAACATATCCATTTTTAACATAGCTGATTCATTCTTGGCTGTTTTCTTTAGCTCTCACTCACTGACATTAGCTGGCAGAGGCAAGGAGCTTTATTCATCCAGCCCAGCAGCATCTAAAACTTGACCCTCTGACCACACAGTTTAATAATAATGGTTTATTTCATACCAAAGTCAGTACATATACACATCAGCACAACAACAACAAAAAAACACACACACACATAAGCATAGGAAGCAATATATTCTGCATCAATGATGTCCCTTTCAAATACTCCTATAAATTTAAATAATTTCCGTGTAATTTTGTTCAAATCATAAAATTTTGTTTATCCAAAAAACATTTACTCCATACTTGTAAAAATGTAGTTTGTAAGTGTCTATTCATAAAAATGGACACAAGGAATTTAACAAGTAGGTATTGCCCATGTGTCTACTAGCTAGGTCACAATTTAGCAAATGAAAGGGGTCAGTCATTTTTCTTCAAGGAGAAAATCAATCACAAAAGTAGTGATAGCCTGTCCTGTGGTTCAGTTGGTAGAGCATTTGACTTCCAGTAGTGAGAGTCATGGTTCAAGTTCATGTTGCTCTGGCACTGAATATCATGAGACCGGCTGACAGGGATTACAGTAGGCGGAACTATGGTCAAGCGTACCCATTTTCGGGAACGCATTTTCGTTCCCATGTTTGGGAACGATAAACCCAAATATGGGAACGCCATGTAGGCATTATTTAAAACAAGAAAAAGAACTGTTAAATGACGTCCAAAAAATATAAAACGATCGTGAACCGCCTGATAGTTGTCTCAATATTGTTGGGAAAGAGTTTGATATTGTAAGGCCCATCGTAGTTTCAAATCGTTCCCCTATTTCTAAAGCAGTCCATCACCCGGGCCGCGAGCCCAAATTTGGGAACGCTCTCGTACACTGGCGCTGCAATGCAAGCGTTCCTTATTATGGGAACGGCGTACCCAAAATTGGGAACGATTTCACCGACGCCTTTCAGGGGCTCTTTTCATTAACAAGCATCACGTCCAACGCCGCAAATTATTGTTAACGCAACAATCATCAGATGACCTTTCCGGCAAGACCGTTGCATGTTTCGCCCGGTCTTCTGCGCTTTTATTCCCGTCGATCTCGCAGCGGGCACGCCCCCCTCTGCAGGATTACGTAATCCACAACGCTCAGCGATGTTCAACAAGGTCTTCCATACCTATATCCACCGTCCGCGCCGAGGGTGGAGACATGTCAAGCACCTGTCTGCTAATCACCGAGAGTTGACGAGCACAAGAAGTATCCAAAAATGGGAACGCAGAATATGTTACACCCTTAAAACACCTAGTCCCAATGAAAATCTAGTTTTTTCCTTTCTTAATGAGTGTAAGTGGCAAAAGGCCTGGTAGGATGGGCACGAGGTATGATCGAAATCAGCATAAAAATTATAAATAAGCCACACAGAGCGACCTATATCAGAGAAATTCCCCCCAAACGATCATGCTTAGAAACGCCGAAGACAAAAACCACGCTCATGACGCTGCTTATAAAACAACGCTAAACAGCTAGCATCCAAATAAAATATGTCTTTCAGGGCTGATAAAATACAGCTGAATGATTTTAAACCACTGAAACTGAGTTAACAACAGTAGTTCGGTAAAATCACTGACGTTCCACGCGGTCGATCGCCCCGACACCAAAAGTCAACAATATTACCTCGGGACTGTCCGCGTGTTCGCTTGCATATGTCAGCATCTGGTGTCGCTAGAATGAAATTTCATAACCAGGCGAAAATTATTATACTTGACCTCAAAATGTAAAAAATGCTTCATTTTCCTTAAAATTGCATGTTAAATGTCGTATAACCCATATTTCCACCTTTCTGTCATTTTTAAAAAATCATTAAAAATATCATTCCACGGTCAATTTCCATGTTCCACGGTCAGATTAAAGATAACTTTATGGAGATTTAGTAGATACTTAAATCAGCGTGCACTTTTTTGAGACGTGATGCACTTTTGAGTTTTAGTGGGCGAACGGCCGAAAAATTGCCTTCCGTTCTCATAAATGGGAACGCCCGTTCCCATATTTGGGAACTCCGTTCCCAAAAATGGGAACGTTCCTATATTTGGGTACTCATGACCATAGTTCCGCCTACTGATTATCTATGGTTGGTAGGAGCACATGCAGCCAGTTGAAGTCTGTTGCGTGAGACAGGCTATGTCTGGCTTTAATGAGCACAATTAACATTGATGCCTAAATTCTCCCATCATCCAGGACCACTTGATCTGATGATATAAATATGGGTCAGAGCTTGCGCAAACATCTCATCTTAGCGTCAAGCTTGGGATTCGGATGTCAATCCAACCACACATCTCCAACTGTAGTTATAAAAATGGTGGTATCCTTTCAATAGCCTGTAGTAGGAAAAAATCAAATGAACATGTAAACAGGCAATGATCTTGGTCTGAAACTTGAAAGAATGCTGTCTGGGTCTGGTCCTGACAACAAGGCATTGATCGTGCCTGTTATTTCACGAAGATGTTCTAATTTCCCACAACATGTATCAGTATGTCACATCCTAGTACCTCACACAGTATTTTGGAAACCCTCCTTTCATTAAAAACTTACCCGAGCTTGCCAGTAGTTCAAAATACAAATACCCTCCAGACAAAAATGCGCCATTCATTCCACAAGGCATCCATTCTGTGAGAGTCAATATTTTGCCGCAAATCGCCTAGTGAGATAATTGCAGCGCAGGCTAGGATTTCTTTAGCAAGCAGCTACTAAATCAAATAAGATGTTTGTAATGAGAACTACTGAGGGATTAAACCGTTTTTGGATATTTTAACAGAAAATTTCTTCCAAACAACGAAAAAAAAAAACGATTGAAAGATCAATCGTTTAAAGTCTTTTGCAATATTATGAATTGTACGAGGAAACAAGACTTGAGATGAACGCAAATTGTGAAATCGTTTGTACAGCCCACCGCTAAAGTAATGTAGGGTTTTACCAATCTCAACGGTTGGCTTTGACTGCAGTGCTGCCAGATGGAGAAGGCTGTAATCCTCCAGATCAGTTACAAAAATCCTCCAGATTCCTCCAAATCCCATTGGCGGATCCAGATAGGCGGTCTTGGACGCTGCGGGAGGGCATATCTCCGAAAAGGTTTCTCCAAATTCTAAAAACTCATCGGATTTCGATTCCTTTCGCACTGCTGTGTAGTTTAAAAGATGCTTTTTTATAATAAAAGTTGTTTAGTTTTCGTTTTATCCTTGAAAAAAAACGAAAATTTTCTTCGATTTTGGACGCTGCAGGAGGGGGGGGGGAATTTGCGCCAAATGTCCCCCTTTGATCCCCCAGTAGTTCGGTACCTTCAAAAACATATGGTACAATCGTACACGAAATAGGAACAAATAGTCACCATGATATTCGTGGATATAGCTACAGACTGAGACATTCCAGTCTCACGGTGATAAAGGGCAGTGATATATCCTAACGGGTAGGGTGAAGCTGGGCAGGAAAATGTCTTTTGAGTCTTGAACGCGTTGTATTTTTCCATGAAATTGAATATATTAATCGGGTGACAAATCCTCCAGATTTTCCTCCAGAATCAAAAATCCTCCAAACGCGAAATTTGTCCGCAAATAGAGTTCAAAATCCTCCAGATTTGCGGAAATCCTCCAAATCTGGCAGCACTGTTTGACTGGCGATTGTTTAATGCGGAGTGATCGAAAAGAAGACGCCAATAGCTAAAGTTGCAGCTTGTTTGTTTGTTTTGTTGGGTTAGGCCCTTTCGGTCCAATGAGACCATTTCAGAGCCGGGAGGATGATAGGATGTAGGGGGAGACATTGGTCTGGGCAGGCACCCTAGTGAGTCGCCGGGGCTGAGCCCGTCCAGAGGACAGGCCACTCAGCCCCAAGGCACTCACTGCACCCGGCTACGGGGTGCGCTCCCTCGGGAGCAGCGGTGCTGCTCCAAGGGAGCAGCCCGCATGAGATAAAGTTGCCTGTCCAGCCCGGAGGGGGGTTACGACGTGGAGGAGAAGGATTTCAGTATCCTGAGGATAGAAGCACGGAACGGTGAAAAAGTTGCAGCTGCAAGGGTGACGATACATATAAGCTACATTCAAAGTTTCATTGTAGTCTGGTTAATCGTTCCTAAGCTTCAGAAGCAGAACATACCTACCAGACTTGTGCCGTGACCAAAAATCAAGATCCAGGATCCTCAAGGTCCCACGGCAAATTCAATTTCTAGAATCCAAGGTTTCCAAGGTCCCACGGCAAATTCAATTTCTAGAATCAAGGTTTCCAAGGTCCCACGGCAAATTCAATTTCTAAAATCCAAGGTTTCCAAGGTCCCACGGCAAATATACATTGCAGGATCCACAGTCCCCAAGGTCCCACGACAAGAATGCATTGCAGGATCCACAGTCCCTAGGGTCCCACGACAAGCGTGAATTTCAGGATCCACAGTCCCCAAGGTCCCATGATAAGTATACACTTCAGAGTTCAGGGTCCACAGTCCTCAAGGTCCCACGGCAAGAATACATCTCAGGATCCAAAGTATTCAGCGTCCCACAACAAGAACTTAAACTAACATTCTGATGAGCAGGCTTACTTCTAAATATTCTGCCAGCAGATGCCCAGCAACATTGAAAGGGGCAGAACCTATGCAAACCTGTGGTGGTTTTATCATTTACCAACATACTACATAGGTAGGGGGAGCTTCAACACAAGTCAAAGTTAAAGATGAATCATGATATCAATCTCTCCTTCTTTAGCCGGACAAATTCATAAAAATATAGGTAGGTAATAGGTACCTTGCATTTTGTATTGTCATGTTCTTTCAAATCAATCTTACCTGATCATTAGGAATGTAGGATAGCACCTTACAGTTATTGAAGACAAAAATCCAAGTATTCTTTCAGGCAAGATAAAAAACCAGAAATAAAACCTACAAGCTTAAAAAAAAGGAAAATTGAATTGGATAGGTATATGCTTTCGATTTTCTGCACATTCAGTTACATAATACCTAGAGCTCTGTTCGCACCCCGTTTATTTATCAGCAGGCTGCGACCATGCTGCTAACTTCTTGGCTCCTCATTGGTCGAATTCAAGTGGTCTATTCGTTAGACCAATAAGAGGCCAAGCCGCGCCAGCAATAACCGACAGCACGCTGATATAAAAACAGCGACCGAGCAGGGCCCTGGATAAAAACTCAAATATGTTCTAAGTCTTGTTTGCGCGAGCGCTCACAGAAAAAACTGATCGATTAAGCCAATAGAATTAGAGTATCAGCGAGCGCAAACCTTACTTACTGTTCATTCACATTAGGCTCTGAACAAAATTCCATCTGACAATTTTTTCGTCAGACGGTTCTTCGTCAGCAGATTTTCGTCTGACTTTTTCGTCTTGCATTTATTCGTCTGTACGAATTGATTTGGTGCATTTTTCTTCGGAGTGTTTTACTGTCCGGCATTTTTTTCGTCTGGACGAGGCGGAAAATGTCCTTACGAAAAAAAAATGCGCGGACTTAAAAATGCACAGGCGAAAAATGCATAGACGAAAGTCTGCGGACGAAAATCTGCATACGAAAAATTGTCCGACGAAAACCTGCTAAACGGAAAAGTTAAACTGTCATGCTCATGGAATCATTGCTTATATTGGATGCTCATTGCGCAATGCCCATGGTGATTTGATGACTTGCAAATCGAATAAGTTTGACACTTGCTTGGTCAGTGGGTCAGGGTAGCTTCCAAGTAGCTTCAAGCCCGGCATATCACAACCCAGAAAACAAGGCCCAGAAAATATGTGAGGTGAGATTAGAAAAGAACTTTCCAAACCACCACTGTCCACTGTTTCACTTGTTTGACAGTTTCATAATCCATAACATTGATAATGTAAAAAGCTATCAGGTCTCTTGTTCCAGTTCTGCCTCACAGCCATGACAATGATTTGGCTCTGTATATGTCTACACAGTCTGGTTCTTGTTTAGTATTATTTATATTTATTGTCTTTACTTTATAAACAGTCTGGTTCATTTTCTCTTCATGTATCTATCTTAGCCCCTTGCAGCTGGTCGCTCAGCGGCTCAACCATGATATTTAGGTACTGAAGTGTTTACAGACAAAACCTAGAGCAGGGTCCTTAGTGGCCATGTGCAACATAAACTTCATGGTCCAGCTTCCAGGATTCTTGAGGTCCCTCAAGAATATGATGGTACAGATCCAGACCCTTCTCCTAAGATCCCATGACAAATAATAAAACTGGGACTGAAGGTCTGCATTCTGCAGGGTCTTGCAGCATATCAAAATTTTGAGGTCCTGACCCCCTGGGTTTCCATGGTTTCAGGGTTTCCATGGTTTCACGGCATATGAAATGTTGAGGTCCTGGGTTTCTATAAGGTCTCATGTTGATGTCACTTGAAATGTTGATGTCCTGGGATTCCAAGGTCTTGCGGCATAAGCAAATGTTGAGGTCCTGGGATTCCAAGGTCATGCGACATATGCAAATGTTGTAGTCCTGGGATTCCAAGGTCTCGCGGCATATACAAATGTTGAGGTCCTGGGATTCCAAGGTCTCGCGACATATGCAAATGTTAAGGTCCTGGGATTCCAAGGTCTCGCGGCACATGGATGTTTTAAGGTCCTGGGTTTCCAAGGTCTCACGACAAAAATCACAATGCAAGGTCCAGGATCCATCAAGGTCCCAGACCTTGGACTCTGCGAACCCTGGATCTCGGACCTTTTTGGGACCTTGGCACAAGTCTGATACCTACCCATGACTGAAACCACACATTACTTCTGCTGTGGACTGTACATACTCATGTTGTCAGCTCTGTGGTACTTACATATGCACTTAGTTTTACGAGGACCTTGTTCATGTTATAGATTTTAGTTGCCAACCGGTTGGGAGCCCTTACTCCAGCTCGTCGCTGGCTGACCTCACAAGGCTGCCCAACAGCCTACAGGTGTCGCCAGCAATGTCTTACATTTTTTTGTTGTAGATGTCACTTGTTGGTGCCTACTGCCTGGTGGTAGGCTCTTGCCTCTTATTATAATTATACATTCGCCCTGCAAGACTGTCAGCTCGCAGACCTCAGGGGCATGGGTGGGGGGTGGGGGGGGGGGGGGAGCTGAGGGGCTGCGGCCGGGAACCGAAAGAGGGCAGACCCTTTTAGATCCCTCTGGTCTATGCTCAGGACATACAAACTATTCCTCTTAATACCCTGCAGCCCCCAGAGCCCCGGTCTGGGACGGCCAACTGGAAAGACGATTACCTTTACACGACTCGATTAGGTACAGCTCCCGTTGGAGCATGCAAGGTGTCTACTTGCACGACTGGATGGCGTGTCCCTCGAGATGGGCTCGGCCTGACTTCCGCAGTGTACCAGGATGGCCGCCCAGACCAATGGGAGACGCGTTGGAGACTATATGTGGAGTTATGTCCACACATTATTTTTCTTACCAATTGCATGACTCGCTCTTCAAGTCGCTGTGAATAATTTTACTGTCGATGCAACCATGCCGTAAACTATGGAAAGTTATCAGACGCATACATGTATTACCACCAGCAAACGCAATCATAGTCATACAACGCACATGGAACACCTTATGCAAAGTTAAACAGAAAATCGCATATTCGCCTCATTCTTGAGATAACATGGCGAGTTTGTGCACTACTTCTACGCTTAACAAGCTACATAAATATAAAACGGCGCCAGATTTCGCGCAGAAACGAGCTTTGAAGCGCGGTAGGCTCACCTGACCTCAAAACTAGGTACCATGGGCATTCTTTTACCTACTCTAATCATTTTCGCTGAGAACAGAGTAATTTCACGATATTATGCCACATACGGTGAATTATGAGCATTCCGAAAAAAGTTTTTCTTATCAACTATGCCGAGTTTGATTTTCTATAGCAGGATCACCGCGGTCGATACAATCGGAGCACGTTATGTTGTTCGCGACAGTCGTGCCACCGGATCAGCCAGCCGCGACGGGCACACATGGGGTATATATGACATATGTACAATGATATACAGCTCTATGGTGACGTGGGTGCTCTGTACTCCCTCCAGTCCTCCCTCTGAACACGGCCTGGAGCCGTCCTGGCCGCCGGCACCTCACAGTTCACCGCGAGCACACGTCCCTTGTGAACACACCGCCCTTCGGCAGACTGGACCGACGCCATCTGCCAGCCTTCCAGCGCAGTCTCCAACTCACCTCGTGGAGAGCGGACTGTATCTGCCAAATGGGATATATACCACTGTTCATGACTGGGATGGGGAGGTGAAATTACATTAGCATGCAAACAACATCCGAATCGACAGCAATGACTGATGAAACTCAAAACGCTACATTTCAACGAAAAAACGTTTAGTTAAACCGCAATAAACTTCAACAGTTCGCAAATAAACCTAATAGACTTGAGTTATATTCACGATTAAATGTTCATCCCTACACATTTAAACGTTCATTAAAAATCCCAGCTCACATTAAAAGCACAACGTTTCGATTACACAAATAAACGTTATATCTTTTGCTTTTAAACGTTCACAATTAAACCAGCACAAATCACAATTAAACTATTGCCTCGCAGTTACCGCAGCTCCACCAATTGTCTCGACGGCGGTACTTACGTCGCTCAGGACTCGGGACAGCTGAGCTCGTCAGCGCCGTCCAAACAGTCCGGGTTGCCATCGCAGATCTGAAACGGATACAACAGTGAAAACGGCGTGAGCCGGTCACTAAAACACATCACTATAATCGCATGTGGCATGCCAATTCATTCCAGTGCCTGCAGCTGAATACATTCGGATTTTATATATGTTTATAATTTATATTGTCGTATGGATATACGCTTATGGCTTCCTAGTTAATTCAGGATGCCTATCTATACCAAACAAAACTGAGTTAGCTCGATCATTCACTGGCTGTTACCGTTCACATTTAACGATGTGTAACAGAACAGAATCACGCATGTAGGTATAAGACCGCATAATACACGTCTTTAACACAAGCTTTAATGCATTTAAACGTCCGTTAAAGCTCTGAGCCTGTCGATCGAAGGTCTCGATAGTAACTGACCTGAGATGTCTGGATGCACTGTCCGGTGCGACACTGGAACTGACCCCGCTCACATTTGAAGGGTGGACAGAACGAGGGCTCATCGGAGCCGTCCCCGCAGTCGTCCTGAGGGGGGAGAGACGGGGTGTCAGTGGGAGGGAGAGAAAGACTGGGGGCCGGATGAATGTGACAGATGAAATACACACATTTGATATTTATGTCATTCGATTCACAAAACTACACGAGGACAGCGAGGTGGCTTTTGATTATATTTAGGTGCTAAGTTATGTAATCAAAACAGTTGCGTAACATGTTATCAACGGGAATGGAAAAATAACGACCCGTTCGGGTAAAACATTATACTAACGATATAAAGACATGAAGTGTCTTGGTGTTCGCGCCAATCTCCCAATCTCCGACGAAAGAATAAGAGCAATGAGCCTCACCACTCCGTTGCAGACCAGCCAGTGCGGCAGACACTGGAAGGTGTGCTTGCAGATGAACTGGTCGCGCGTACAGTTGGTCTTGCAGGTGGCTCCGTTGTCGATGGTGACAAAGTGGTCGGGACAGGCGCAGGCGTGACCACCGCCCGGCGTCAGCAGACAGAGCGTGGCGCAGCCGCCGCCGGAGTCGCCGCAGGGGTTCGGCACCGTCACTGGCGGCAGCCGGGGTCAGGTCAGCTCAGGTCAGGTCAGGTCGTTAGACAAGGTCAGGTCTGGTCAGACGAGGTTAGGTCAAGCTAGGCTAGTTCCAGTCAGGTCGGGCCAGGTCAAGTTTGACCAGGTCTCTACATGTCATGTCAGGTCAGGAGAGGTCATGCCAGATCAAGAGAGGTCACGTAAGGTCAGGTTAGGGAAGATCAGGTCGGGCTAGGGTAGTTAGGTGGGTCAGGTCAGGTCAGGTAAGCGAAGGTCAGGCGAGACTGACTGAGTTCTGGGTCGAAGGACTGGAGGCCGATTGAAGCTTCTGTTCAAACAAACTCGCTCCCTTTTACGGATATGTGATGTTACTTTCACATAGGGATTTCGCTCGGCGCTCTTCATATTCCCAGTCAACCGACAGCGATAAAACTTACGCAATTGTCCCACTTCCAGTAGATCCTGACCTTCGACATCCATCTAGTCAAAACCAGAGTGTATATAAAAGGCCAAAACATTTGGACAAATGCTAGACCAAAACAAGAAGAAATGAAACGGAATGACGTCACCATGACATCAATTCTGAGAATAAAAACAGGCTCATGGCCGTCACGGAAGATGCGTCACCCGCTAATCGGAGCCAGCTCACCAAAAACAGAGCCAGTGGTTGTCGGCGCCCTCTCTGAAGGTGCCGGTATACCAGGAAACATTCTGGCTGGTGTGCCGCAGTTCACACAATTAATAACAAGAAGCGGGCGTGATGACGAGAGGGAGCGGGGCGGCTCCGCGCTTCTGGCCCGGTTGATGTCACCAGTCTGTGTTTGGTGGTCTCTTTGCGCGTGGGTGAGTCACACAGGGAGGGCAGACGTCTGCGACGCACCCACCGGCCGAGATGTCATAGCACATTACCCCTGGAAGCTGTCAACCGTGCCGCCATTAGCGCTCGAGGCGGCTTTATTCGAGATGTGTTGCCACACCATTTCTCGTCCCTTATAGCTGTAAAACTGTCACTAGCGACTTCTTGCACAATGCGTTGTAAATGTTTAAGCCGGTTTGATGCGTATAATCTTCGTCTGCCTCCCAAGGATTGGCTGAAGAAACTTATTGATCTAATGAGCTAGCAAATGACATGTATTTATGAATGGACTGTTTGTTTTTGCTTCGAATATGCCAACCATTCAGTGTGTGCAAATTGAATGTGAATTCTGGCCGCAATCCTCACCCATTGAAAGTCTATTGTGGTAACCAGTAACCACACAGGCAAGGCCATACCCAGAAAGGATAACGTGGCGCAATATCAAATATCCCATCTACCTCATCCGCCTGGTCTTATCCTCTACAAGGAGCCACCGAACTGTGAAACATCTTACGATAAATGGGGTCAATATGTGATAGACGCGCGGAGCTCGAATGATCCTTGAGCTCTCTGCATAGTTAGGGATTTTAAAACGTCATTCCGGTCACAGGACAGTCGCGTGAGCTGAGACGTTGGTGTTGGGACGGACCTTTCGAAAGAATCACTTCAGTAAAACTGCAACATATGTGACGTATTCAATCGCCGATAAACGGTACAACTGCAGGGGACGTGAACTGATGAGAAGTAATGAATTCAGATTATCTACCATCGTTTCAATGCGAGTTTTTACGAACGAATGTCACTCATAAATATTTTCTTTATGCTGATTCAGTAGGATAAGTTTTAATGTTTGAAAAAAAAAAAAACTCAGCAATAAACTTCGTTAACTCGTTAATCACTGAATCGTCAATAATCTAAGTTAACGTTTGGTGTTTGAAGATGATTTAGCGGTATAATAAGGAACTCTTTAACGGTTAACGATTTAAGGCAGCTATTTGCTGCATTTGCACTTCCGATGCTTTTTAGGTTGCTTATACATGAGGTGATAATTATTACATGAGGTGACGAAGATAAATACATGCCATGATTTTCTTCCGCCACGGGAATCATATAGGCATACTCACGCGGCTTCTGTTGTGACGAGTGGAACACGCGCACACCCATCGGCAGACTGCTAGAGTTGCGCAGGGTGATGGCATGGGTCCCGTTGTATTTGATGATGCTGTTCGTTTGCCAGCTAGACCAGAACAGCTGCTTCTGGTAGATGGCCAGCGAGAAAATGTGCAACAGCGGCTTGATTGTCACGCCTGTGAGAATCAACACATAATGAGGGCCACATCGGTGGGAAAAATGACAGATAACATTAGGCACTTGAGTTCGACAATCGACGACCCAAAACTAGCAGAACTCCACGAAACGAAATGCCTAACGAGTGGTTTTACTCAGTTAACAAGTTAATCTGACATGCAAAATGTGCGACAACATAAAGCCTGACATCATATGGTACAATGTGACATGCGACACAACGACAACTGCCCTTGTAACTTTCGCGTCTATCAATGCATCCTGTCTCTTGCCACCCAGATATGGTTACTTGGTGATCACGGGCGGCCTTCAAAGTGGTGAGCTCACCACATCTGGTGCCCATCATCCTTCATCGCGCAACCGTTTTACATTTTTCCACTGAGATGCTCTGGTCTGAATCAGATGGCCATGAAAACGACCTTCACAGTTGGAGAGCATCAGCCTCCTGCTCATTTAGGACGATCGCCATCGAAGAAAAGTTTGGGAGTTTTGATCAGAGAAAGAATACCGTTATGCCGGATTACCTGTGTCATTTACCAGAGTTTACCTCTTCTTATTTGATCATGAAACGTACCTAATTATAATAGTTCTCCAACGTCAATCTTTAGAGAAAGATACGTCTTTTGTATAACAAATGGATTTCAAATATCGCGATGCCTTGTTTTTTTCCCGCACTTGTTTCACTCGCCCTCCGGACTCCCGAAGACCCCTTAAATCACACTCCTAAGGATTCTTCCACTCACCCTCTGGACTCCTGAGCAGGACGCGCCGGTTGCGTCCGAGCATGTCTGCCACCTCGATGTGACCCTGCTGGGCGTCCGCCCAGAACAGCTGCTGGGTCTCTCGGCTGATGGTGAGCGCGTTGGGCCACACCAGCTCTCCGGAGATGAGGGTGCGAGGCTCGGAGCCGTCCATGCCGGCTGTACCGATAAACGCCGGTTCGGCCCAATCGGTGTAGTAAAGGCGGCTGTGGGAAGGGAGGGGTGAGGGGGGTGAGGTGGTGGTAGTGATGAAAAGGGAGTCTGTGGGGTGAAGATTGAAGAAGTAAGTGATATAATTTTGTGCTTTATCGATAATTGACTTTGTTAAAATCGAAACAAAATTTTACAATAAAAATATACTTTCGGCCGCTGATCAAATCTGAATGATCTCGTTGCTTTCGATTTTTAACGAAAATACGCTCATTACCTAGGTACAGCCCACCACTAAAGTAATGTGTGGTTTTACCCATCTCAACGGATGGCTTTGACCGACGATTAAATGCGGACTGATTGGAAAGAAGACGTCAATATATTAAGTTGTAGCTGCAAGGGTGAAGATACATGTAAGCTACATTTAAAGTCTCGTTGCAGTCTGGCTAATCGTTCCTAGGCTTCAGAAGCAGAACATACCCATGACCGAAACCACACATTACTTCTGCTGTGGACTGTACCTACAGTGTAGGTGGGGGGGGGGGGGGGGTCCTACACCATGCTAAGTTTGGTTTCGGCCACCCGACACATAAAACAGCTGAAAAGCAGGTAAGACGAAGCAACGGAGGGAAGCCAATCTACTCGCATTTTACGACCGCACTTACTTGAAATAACGCCGCAGCATAATAAATTCAACAGAATGACAATAAAACGCAGTTTTTAGTGATGTGCACAATAGCAAGTTTTGTGATATAAAGAGGGCATCAAAATATTAGGAATCTTCTGTAAAAACAACAAAAACAACACCCAAAACCAACATCAGCATCTACCCACGCTGCTCCTCAAGACGCAGAACCGGAAATAGAGACCTACGTAAACAAGCAGCTGACTGTTCTGAAAGACAGGATAAAACACCTATCCGTCGATAAGAAATACGATTTTTTTTAGGGGAGGCGTTTAACCCAAGGGTGCGTTTTCCCCACAGTTACCCTAATTCTTCACCGAACGAGTTTGTGCCGAAAGATCTAACTCACCGAGCTTAACGTTTTACACAACATGATTCCGTATTACAAGTTCGTACAACATGAAATGACATTACGCCCATGAAAATCCATCAGATGACCTTTTGCAACCGGAGATTACACGATTCCTTATTAACCAACGTGGCAGTTCGGACAGTTGCCGGTTTGTCCATACACGGCTGGAGGTGGGAGTTTTCCGAGGCCGGCGAACCCAACTAATCTGTTCTGAAATACCGATGATCTGACGCGATAACAGCCACGAGGGTCAGAATAGAGCTCCACCCCGTCTGGGCAGCCCGTTTCGGCACGGACCGCCATGCAGTGGCTGGTCTGCCCACACGGGCCGGGGCGGAGGGGCAGGGGATGTCTCATCACAGCTCGCCCTCCCACACACCCGACCGCCGCGCCGGGCCCACCGTCCTCTCCTCGCCACCGTCCGCTGTAGCACGCACTCACCCATTCTCCGGGTCGACGCAGATGGCCCTGGGCTTCTTCAGGCCCTTGGTGATGAGTGTGCTGGTGAAGCGGCCGTCGCGGTCCGACACGCGGATGGCGGACGAGCCGCCGTCGGTCCAGTAGAGGTTGCCGGTCACCCAGTCCACGGCCAGGTTGTCCGGGCGCTCGGCGCCAGAGTGCAGCGACTGAGGGAGGAGGGGCGAGAGATGGTTACCGATTACGGCCAGAGTACAAATAAGTAGTGGAAATGGGTCTACCCATTTCTAGGTACAAGTGCTTGCCTGGCTGTGTGGTGCTCATTTAAAATATTCTAATCACCTTTCGAGCACAATACCCGGAAATCCTCCGAAGATCTTTATAGCTAGTGACAGACAGCAAAAGCTGTACGTGTACAAATTATGCAGATGTGTTTTGAAAGTGTGCTGTTGACATGCCTGCTCACACCAGGAAGAAGTATAATCCAATCATTTCCGGTGCTTATGCATAAGCGACTCCTCCCTGGCCCAATATGTGCATGTGCATGGCTGGCACTGACCGCTAGCCCAGCTGTGAGCGGCGCTTACTCACGCCACACAATCACACTCTCACAATACACACCATTCCTCACACGGACGGGCCATCATCAATCCATTGTCGGTGGAATGCCGTCCGCTGCTTGACGGCTGTTATTGATTATTCGCCGGCTCTCGGCGGCGTGTAATCCAAAGTTGTTTGCATGTTTACGCTGCATGGTTCCGGCGACTCGGTACAGCCTTGGCGAGGCCCGCGGCGCCGGCAGCCTTTGCACACGGCGCGCAAAAAGGTGGCGAGGCGCGGGGTCCGGCGCGGGGTCCGGCGTGACTCCGCCCCCGCCGGTGTCGCCACGACACGCGGCCTCTCGGGGCGACTCCGGTCGAGGTCACTGCGGTCACCGGCGACCCACCGAGAGGGAAAGGCGCACAGGGAGACGGACAGTGACGCACGGCGCTGTCGGGTGTCCCACCTGGACACGGACGCCCCGCCGGATGTGACACGGGGAACGTCCCGGCGGCAGTAGGTCGACGCATTTATTCAGAGGTCCAGTGGCCGAAGAGGTCTATGGGTACTTTATTGGTCGTTATCAGTGTCCATTATGCCTAAGTGGTAATTGCTGGGGAGGGTAATACCCGGAGTCGGATCTGCAGTGTGGCGCCGTGAAGCAAGCAGATAGGTAGTTATGGGGATTTTCAACATTGTCAGTAAACTATTAAGCAAAAAATATGATAATGCCTATTTATAATTTTCCTCGTGACTCGTTTGGCTAAATATGACAGAAAACTTTAACAGACACAGTACTGAAGGGTCTATTAGCATAAATTGACTGCAGTCAACAAGTTTAGCTGTTGCAACTTAACAATTAAGCAAGCTCATTGACAGCAGCACTTCTCGAGTTAAGTAGGTGACGCTACTGCAAATCACGCCCTTGCATCAACTCCCCGTTGTCGCTGTCGGGGCGCGCTACGGCGAACGGCCGCAGGTTTTTATGTCCGCTTCATGCCTGACCATTGAGCAATAACCCTCGGGAACAAATGGAAGGGTCGCCGCTGCTGCGCGAATGCGGTCGCTATGCCGCGAAGTTCCTCAGAGTTCAGTCACGGCTTTATGCCGTCCGATTTGCATACGCTGTGGTGTATGCATTGTGGTTTGCGAATGGTGGTCACTGCGCTGGCTGGATCTCAGAGCCGGAGAAATTTAGACCGGCGACTAGGCGGTAGACTCAGCACCCTGAGGTAGATCAGTCATCGGATGAGGGCAGAGGCTAAAGAGTCAGTTGAAAAGAGTCATCTGAATTCCCAATATGCATGCACGGAGGCGTTGAAGTGTTGATGTAGCAGCCAGATAGGTCACACTTTAAAACAGACACAAACAAATGATTGCATTTTACCGATACACTATTCATCGCGTCACCATTGGTGATTTCGCCCGCGATCCCAGTCAGGAAACTAAAATCTTACCTACAGCCAATCCGGATACGAGTACGTCGAATGAATGGTAACGTAACTACGGACCGCAGCGGTCTCGAGACCACCATCAGTTTCGACACCACTCACGATCGTAAACCGATGAGAGTCTGCACCGCTATTCCTGGGACGGAAACTAAACGCATTACACTACCGCACCGTTTTCTCTCTCCAGTGGCGCACTCACAGAGATAGCTCTCAAGTTCGCCACAGCCTTCTTAGTGATTGAACGCTCCACTGCGCACGATATACATTATTATTGGGCTGTGAACAATGCGCATAACGTATCTTTTTACATTTGATCAGCTCATGCGCAAAATGTAGAAGAGAGTAAGGACACAAACGGTATTATAAGAATTCCACAATATATCTGAGAAAATAAGAGCGTGATTTGACCTATAATAAGCCCAGCATTTCGTTCACCATACTGTCCTCCGGTCCTGAATGCAGTAGCGGCGGAACACCTTCAATTAAGGGGGGGGGGGCACTGCCGACTTTTGGTCCCATGCCTTCCATGCAGCGCCCATAGGGCTAATGTTAAAATGTCAAAATCAAAGGGGGCACGGTGCCCCGCGGCGCCACCCCCGTTCCGCCGCCTATGCCTGAATGCTACCTAATGTTCTGCACTGCAATCACTTATCACTTCAAAGAAGCTATAGCCCTTGCTCCTAATCAATTAAAAATACACCTAAGAAGAAGCAGCCAGCTTCATGCATTGCCTAACGGATAAGTACGTCTAACTAAACGGACAATTTACCGAGGATAATTTGCCCTCGGGAGTCGGGACCCAGCGCACTAAACCGTGTTATCGCCGAATCCCGCAAATTGGTAGTCGTCGTGTCGCAAACCAAGTAATGAGCGGTCTCACGCGAATGGCTAATGAACGAGTGACTGAATGAATGAGCTTCTTAAAGTATATTGTTCAACTCGCATTGTCTTCGAGATACGCCACGGGGCAACACATCGATGTTCAGGTTTGATAAGATTCACTCATGGTGGGAATATAGGCGTCTGTGGTAATTCGATCGAAGACTGATGAGCATTTAGTGATTATTACGACAAAATTATAGCGGGCCAAGGCCAGAGACGAAACTGCAAATCAGGAATCCTCATCCACTTAGAGGTGGCTTACCTAATCATCTCAAATAGGCCCATTCGATATTGCTATCAGGTATCCACGCTTAGGTACACGAAACAAGTATTTTCCGACTCTTGTCTTCACTGGAAGTTTTGGTTTTTATCAACGGGTCCTGGTTAAGTATGTATGTTGCAATAAATGTATGCATGGCATACATTTATTGCAATTTGCATTCCTATGCATTTCAGTATCAATGTACCTAAATCAGATGCTTTTGTCACAAAAAATAATAAATAACCAAGGCGGAGAATATTTCAAATCATAAACGCATTAAAGGAAGGGTGCCACCTTTTGGACACAACGCAGTTTTTACAAGATTAGCCTCACATGAACCTAAAAACCGGCTTCACTTACCTATGCTCGAGACGGTCAGCATTGAATCCGCACGTGAAGTTATCATTTGCGAGTTTTGCTGCCAGCATTCGGGCAGGCAAAAATCTTCAGCACTATTTCCTCGTCGTGTTAAGGGTATTTTATAAAACATGAAATCAGCAAAGGTATGTATAAAAGTTATACTTTTGAAGCATGTTTTATCATTTTGAAAGGGTATATTTTTTCTTTATGGTATACACTTAAGTTTTAAAATTTTAATTGGGAAGTTTTTCTAGTAAGTTGCATGAAGGGTGAAGGGTTCCATAGATCTCTTAAACATTGTAAAGGAAAAACCTTTACTCGACTTATTTGATGTATTTATTTGATGTATTTATTTATTATTATTATTATTATTTGATGTATTTATTTGATGTATTTTATTGATGTATTTATTTGATTTGATTTTTGTCTCAGTTGCGCCATCAATGCAAATGGCAGAATGATATGTTGCCATGACAACAGGATATGCCAGCCGTCCTAGCTGCCACATCAAACGACCTTGAGTTGTAGTGGTGATATAAACAACGATCTTTTTTTTTGGCCAATGTATTAAATGCAATGTTTCGGTTTTTTGTATATTGTGGACGCGCTAACCACGTCTAAAAATTCAAATAAGTAAAATAGATTCATAGAACAAAAATTTCGGAAGGTGGCACCCTTCCTTTAAATGACGATAAAACACCATTTTTGTCAGTTTGTCGAGGCGCGAGCAATCTGGAAATGCTTACGTGGATTATTTACCTAATTCCAACTTCCATCACGGTGTCTTTTCTTCTAATCTAAAGTAACTATGCGACTATCGCTTTTTCTCGCCGCACTGTACCTTCCCTAACAAAAATTCGTATAACGCATCTGTGTGGATCTTACGGGAATGTGGTTTGTCTCGACAAACATCCGTACCAGCCTAATTCGCCGTTTAAGTGTACGTGGCACAAGACTGTGACAGGCCGTCCTTCTCTCCCGTACTGAACTACTGCGATTGGGACATGAGCTACCGACCGACCAGCCTCTGAGAGGAGAGGACCTGATGTTACTCAGCTCGGGCTCACGGATACACCGACCCAGCCCGACCGACCGGTGTTTCTCGAATGGATTATCTGGTCTTAACGCTCCGGCTTCCATGCCACCGAGCCCGAGATCGTCGGCGGCACGGGTTGGTGACAGGGCGCGACGGGTCGGTGTTCGTTTCGCCACATTGGCTCATGTTTTGTCACCAGTAGCATGCACCTGCAGTGGCATGAAGGGCGCCCGGTAGGTTTCATGACAGTTTCATGACCTGAGAGCCGACTTGTCGACTTAGAGAATTAGGTGGGCGAAGAAAAAGAAACAGACACCCATCACGTAGGTTTCAACGTCTATCGTATTGCATAATCGACGGCTGGGAGTCCCATGTAACATTCTCTAAAACCAACCTTTCAGTTTCTGTTCGAAGTGAACTTGATCACCAACAGTCCCTTACCACTTTTGGCACTTCCGTCTCCCGATCGTGGGGACCCACCTCTGGAGGGCCGGAGTGGCAGAGGCGGTCGATGCTGCTCGTGGACCGCACCACCGTCCAGAAGAAGCACTGCCTCTGCCAGTCGTAGTCGACACCCACAGCGTTGGTCAGGTCGGTGGCCACTATCTCTTCATTGGTGCCGTCCAGGTCCATCAAATGGAGCGCGTCCCGCGAGGAGAACAGCAGCCGCGGCCGGTCCTCGTCCAGCCGACACGTCCGACCTGAGGTCAGAGGTCACGGGTCAGGGGTCAGGGGTCACAGCAGCCGCGGCCGGTCCTCGTCCAGCCGACACGTAAGTACGACCTGGGCCGCCTTTACATGTTTATATTTATTGACAAACGGACATTCAGCGTCGAGGGTGTGTACTGTGTATCAATTCAAACAATCGCGTGAATGATGGGGTTTGCTATATGGTGACAGTTGCAGTCTCCTTCCTGTACCTATTCAAGTTGCGGACTGACTTTGGATGATAGGTACGACATACCCAGAACAAAATGCTAAGGGCACAGTGAAGAACATCCTAAGCCCATTTACGGAACAGGAGACTCCAGCTCTGGCATGTTTCTCCACGCCAAGCTCAAGAACATGTCGTCTATGCATGCCGTTACACTCAAGACCGCAATCATTAGCATATCATCATGTTAATCTTCCACGTAAACCTTGTCAGCCAAACAAGCAGCTTTGAATATTTTTGCTTCCTAGATCGTAGATGATGGTGCTTTTACAGGAAGATAGAACTAACCTTTACGGAAAAAGGCGGCTCACGAGTGACGCCACCGAGAAGATCAGAGCTGACATTGAATAGCTATCAATCGATCACTGCTTTTTGCACAAGAGTATAGGTACTGTACTACCCTTTTTCTTGACTTGTCAGATGAATGGCCAATGACATAGAATAGAGGACACGCACGATTTTTGCCGAGAACGATCTATATGAATCACTCACGTTGGCCGTTCCGGGAATCGTTCAGTGACGAACCCTCAGACCCGACGTGCACCCGACCCGAAATTTATGATGCGGGTCGGCCGCTAAGTGGTCCGGCAGTCCGTTCTGACACCCCTCAGAAGGGCCGACGGGGAGGGAGCCGAGCGAGAACTGCATCTGAGGCGCCGCCGCTCGCCGCCGCGCCGCCGCTCGGCGCGTCAGCATTGCCTCACACGCGCCGCTGATGTCACCACGCCAACGAGCCGCGCCACCACTGCCGCACCGCTAACTGCAGCCAGCGGCGAAAGTGATTCCGCCGATTTGGCCGCGCTGATTCGCCATAGCGCGCCGCCTCTGCCGCGCGTGGAGATTTGCGACAATCACGACTCGTCTACGGCCACCGTCACGGTTGGAAGGGAGCCACAAGAGCCGTGAAATACGGCGAGACGAGAGGCGCCGTGAGGAGAGTGACGGCGCTAGTTTGGATCCACTCCTCTGACCAAAAGGCAAACGTATTACACACACCGGCTACGTGACAAGGCCGGCGAACGTGGCAGCATCTGGGGCAGATCAATCTCGGCAGAGCGCCAGACAAATCACGGCTGTAAATCATAGCCTGAATAGGTGGGAATCTAATTGTATTTAGCAAATATGTTGCTCAATATTCAATTCAACTTGATATCAACTTGAGGACAGCTGCCTGATGTTTAAAGTTGACCCGAGATGATGGTAATGTACCTTTCTGGACATGTCAATCTCTAAGCATTGCCAGGGGTGTAACTTTTGCTTTTGAGATGGGGGTGCACTTGGTGATGGGGGCGACCTTCAATGAGGATAGGGGCGCTTCCAAGGAGCATAGATGGTGCATATCTCTCAACAGGCGCGCACACAGGATTTTTGAACGGGGGGAGGGGGCACGACCTGCAAACTGGGGCCCTCCATGCCGAAGGGCCCCAGGCTCCAGCCGAAAAAGTTCCCCAACGCGATTATATTTCGGTTGACTTGAAACTAAGCTTCTGTCGATACATGGTAAAACAATTACTTCAGTACCCGTTCAATTTTCAATGCATTTAATGTTCCAGTTTTGTTTACGCAGCATGTTTCATTCACATACGATTCAGTGAGTAATTATCACCATCTTAACAATCACGTAAAATATTCGATTAATAAGCGTGGATGCAAGGCCCTCAGAAATCAGCGCGGGTAGCGCCTGACTGCCGGCCGGCCGACCGACCCAGCCTGGCTAGAAGCGGAGGCTAGTCACGGGTTGGTCCGGATGTGTGTGAGCGGGGCAGCACCCCCTTTGTCAATTCGCGAATTTACTAAGGCACATCGACATGAAAAGTCATTACAATGATTCGTAGCGAGATCACAGACCAGAAATTTAACGTTTTTTTTTCTCATTTTTATACCACATACCTACTATGTACAATGAAGACACAATTTTGAGGCGGCCTGCCCACTTTCCTAGTATCAGTCGTAACAGATATTCAGGAAGCCCGTACCAGGGCACGTACGGCGGCCCCGATCACCCACCTCTCGCTGTCCCGGCGGCGTGCGAGGGACCCACGGCGACCGCGCACCTCACCGACAAAGCAGCACTGTCACAACGAAGAAGCCCTCAAAGGGTCCGACTGAGGGCCGTTTGACGTCAGCTGAGGGCACTTTGGACCTAGCTGATGGCCCTTTGAGGCCTTCTGAGCGCCATTTGACGCCAGCTGAGGGCCATGTGATGTCAGCTGAGGACCCTTTGAGGCCTGCTGAGGGCTCTTCGACGCCATTTGAGGGCCCTTTGAGGCCTTTTAAGGACCCTTTGACGCCAGTCCCTTTGAGGCCCTCTGACGGCCGTGTGACACCAGCTGAGGACCGTTCGACGTCATCTGAGAGCCCTCTGACACCAGCTGGGGGCCTTCTGACGCCAGCTAAGGGCCCTTTGAGGCCTTCGGAGGGCCGTTTGACTCCATCTCATGGTCTTTTGACGCCCTTCAAGGCCTTCTGAGGGCCCTTTGACCCCAGCTGAGGGCCCTTTTGAGGTCTTCGGAGGGCCATTTGACGCTAGCTTAGGGCCCTCTGACGCCAGTTGAGGGTGCTCTGACACCAGTTGGGGGCCTTCTGACGCCAGCCAAGGACCCTTTGACGCCTTCGGAGGCGTTTGACGCCGGCGGAGGGCCCGTTGGCGCCCTTTAAGGACTTCTGAGGCCGTTTGATGTCGGCTGAGGGCCCTTTGATGCCATTTGAGGGCCTTTGATGACATCTGAGGGCCCTTTAAGGCTAACTGAGGGCCCTTTAAGGCCTTCTGAGGGCCCTTTAAGGCCTTCTGAGGGCCCTTTGACGCCAGTTGAAGGTCCTTTGGGGCCTTTTGAAAGTTGTTAAAATTTGACATCTATCACCTTCCCCTTGACTGCGCTGGACATTGTATGACCTCATTTGGGCCTGCTGGGGTCCGAGATGGGCCCTCCTGGTCTTATTAATCGTCATTTCAGCTCATTTTAGACAGTCTTCGGTGGTATTAAGATTAGGGGCCAATTTGAGAGCCATTTGAGATGTTCCCCCTTTCGAATGGGGGGGGGGGGCATGGGTCCGTGTGCCCCAATTGTGTGCGCCTTTGTCTCTCAATTTCGGTAAAATGCTTTGTTGGTATATTTCGAAATTCAGACTTAAGAGTGATCACCATTTTGTGTTCCTCCGATTTAGTTTGAACACAGTCTGATGTTGCAAATGGGATTGCAGTTCATTTATATTAACCCAAGGCCCTCTAACCGGCGCACCGATAAACGGATGTCAAGACTTCTACTTGTAGGTACAAAAACTTTTGAAATAAAATGAATATTTTTCCATGTACAATTTTAATTGTATGAACACTTAACACCCAAATGTTAGAGTAAAATGGTACAAAGTTGGGTATTACGAAATGACATTAAATTCGTTTGCACGAATATCAATCAATTGAATTTATAACGAAATTGCATTTTACTTTTTCATTCCAACTTTTTATAGAATCGGGGTGCCCTTTTTATGCTCGGCGGCTGGTGACACCCACTTTTGTTGGAATCACCTTTTTTATTTGGCGCCTTTCTACTGCTGGGGTCGCCTCTCTCTTGCTCAGGTCACCCCTCTTCTGCTCGGCGAGACTTACTTCTGATGGGCGCTCCTCCTCTGCTGGGGTCTCACTTTTCTGCTGGAAGTGCTGGAGTCTGACAATTTCCTTCCCGGTTATGCCCTATTTTTGCTAGAGGCGTCCCTCTTCTGCCGGGCGAGCCCAACTTCTGCTTAAGTCGCTCGACCTTTTCTACTGACGGCGCCCTTCTTGTGCGCGGCGAGCCCAACTGCCGCTTGAAGTGTCCCATTTTTATTGGATGCGCCCCCTTCTGCGGGCGGCGCCCCTCTTTTGCGTGGCTGTCCCTCTTCTGCTGGAGGCGCCGTCTTCTGGTGGCGGAGCCCCTCTTCTGGTGGAACCGCCCCTCTTCTGCGGGTGCGCACTCTTCTGCTAGAGCGCCCTCTTCTGCTCAGTCAGCTCAACTTCTGCTGAAGGTGCTCGGCTATACCTGTTGGGGACATTGCGCTTTTGCTGGGGAGCCCCTGTTCTGCTGGGGATGCCCCACTTCCGCCGGAGCCGCTGGGGACGTCCCACCTCTGTTGGGGGTGCCCCCGGCCCCACTGCTGCTGGACGAACCCCAGGGCCTCGGCTAAGGAATTTTGACTGGTGGGCCACTTGGGCAGCGACATGGACTGACCTTCGTAGCCATAGCCCCCCCCATTTTCGATTTCTCCCCAGATTTCGGCCACTTTATTCTGCAAAAAAAAAAAAACGTCAGGTTGATATAAAAAATGTAAAAAACGGGCCTCGACCCCTCCCCCCGACTCTTCAGAGAGAGGAGAGAGTAGAGAGTAGGGACCCACAACCCTCTCAGTGGTGATACTCCGGCGGTGCACATAAAATCGCACAAGTATGCACAACATATTGACGCAGATAAAACTTCGGACGATAACTTACGGCCGGTCGGATGTTAAAGGGACCCTCCCACCTTAACATTGGATTTGAGTTGAGATAGCCAAAATGGGGTCCCTGGCTCACAATTACCGGTTTCGGCACTCACAACATCGAAAAATGCCTTAAATCGGAAATATTGAATTTCAAAATTGCAGCATTTTGATTCAGAGGGGCTAATGCTTAGGAATACCCCTCTGAATATGTGACGTCAGCGCAAATATCTAACGATTTTTAAATGTTTGACTAAAACGTTTTGTAGCACGCGGTGGTATATGGTATTTGCGCGCAACATCTGCCGCAAACGCCGCACTTCTAAAATAAAGTCGCTAGAAACAGCGGAGATCCCAAAAAAGTAAACAAAAGTAAAAGTCTAATATCTTGAAAACCGGTGAATATTTTTCGGTGAAATTTGGTAGATATTCGTTTTCGCTCTTTCTGAACCGAGCGACATCACTTTCATGCCAATTCATAAACTTTTCTGAAGGTGGGAGGGTCCCTTTAAAAATCAGCGAGCCCTGAGTGGATCGCTCGCCGACTAGGCGGAGATTCGGAAGCGGTCGGACGGGATCGGGCGTTGTCGGGTGGATCGGAAGGAATTGTGAACAGCACGAGTGCAACTTTAGTAAAGTGGGTTGTAGCAGGAACCCCAAAAGGGGGTTGTACCAGCAGCCCCAACATCTCTGAAAATGAATATTGGTGTCGCATGGAAAAGAATTGACTCAAAAGCCCAAGCGCACTGTGCAACCCTAATATTTATCTAAAAAACTAAGTTACGAGTAGGTATGTACGCTTTTGGTGAACAGTGTCCCAAACTTCAGATTTCTCTTTGGTGTCTGAGTGGAAAATTCTAGCCACCCAAAATGTGAGAGTGGAAAATTATCCATTCTTATTCTTGAGTGTCATCTTCAGCCCAAATGAGAAATTTTTGGAACGCTGACTGTGGACGGTTCGAACTTCGTCCGACTGGTCAGATGTGTGACTGCAAGCATCATACCGGTTGTGAAGACGCATAATATCGCTTGCAGACTTCAATCGGCTGGAAGTCGCCGACACTACCTCTAGTTTGACTCTGGCTTATATCGTGTATATCGACGAGCCGTCTGAGATCGCTCGCAGGCTTATACCCGACCGTCTGAACTGCTCTGTTCTTTATTCGTAGTTTTTCTTGTAACCGACTGGTCTGCGGCAGATGCTTATGTGACTGCAACCACTCGATCGATCGGAAAGCTTGCAAGAACTTTCGCAGACCTCGATCGGCTGGAAGCCGCCGACACTATCTGTAATTGACAGAGGCAAACGTCTTTCACGATTATTGCATAAAATTTAAAGCCTCGGTCACACTTCACCGGATTGGACCAACGGACGAGAAACGGACGAGAACTGTCAGCGTCCGGTGATGTCCGTTTGTTTCCGTTGGACGTCCGTTTGTCATCCGCTAATATCCGTTCCATATCCGGTGGTGTCCGGTTGAGCACACCGGACACCACTGGACATGGAAGTACTGTGACGTCACATGGAAATCGAAGTAAAAATCATACAGCAAAGACGTAGGTGGTGGATTTTTTTTTTTAAAGTTGTGGGTACTATAGTCCACCCAAGAGGCTTAACAGCCTGAAAATGTACGATAAGATCTGCTATTTCAATTTGAAAAGTGAAAAAGTGAAAACTTCGATTTTTCGGAAAATTACTGGTGGGCCAAATCTTTGAGGCTGGTGGGCCATTTCGGGTCACTGGTGGGCCATTTGGCCCACCAGTTAACATGTTAGCCGAGGCCCTGACGAACCCAACTTTTGCTCCAGGTGCCCCTTTTGTATTGGGGCGCATCTCTTCTTTAGGCATCCCTCTCCTGGTAGGGCGCCCCTTTCTGGTGTGGCGCCCCTTTCTACTGGGGGCTCCCTTATGCTCGGGGTACTCCTCTTATGCTGGGGGCGCCCCACTACTGCTGGACGAGCCCAACTTTTGCTTGAGGTGCTCCATTGATATTGGAGTGCCTCTCTTCTTCTGGAAACATCCCTTCTGGTGGGGCGCCCCCTTTCTGCTGGGGAGCCATTCTTGTGCTGAGGGCGCTCCTTTTCTGCTGGAGGCATCTCTCTTCTGGTGGGGCGCCCCCTTTCTGCTGGGGTGCCCTTCTTCTGCTGGGGCACCCTTCTTCTGGTGAGGCGCCCCTTTCTGCTGGGGTCGCCCGTGTTCTACTGAGGGCGCTCTTCTACTGGGCGGTCCCAAGTTCTGTTTGAGGTGCCTCATTCCTATTGGGGGCGCCTATCCTCCGCTGGGGCGCCAGTCTTCTGCTTGACGATCCCAACCTACGTTGGAGGTGCCCCACTTCTGCCTCGGGCGCTCCACTTTTGCTGAGAAAGTCCCGTTCTTGCCGGGGTGCCCCTTTCACCCATTTTTGGGGGACGATACGACTGGACGCTTCCCAAGCCCGCAAGCAGCACGACGCCGGTCACGAGACGGAATGTAGCCGAGAAATTACCCTCGCCATCTGCTAAAGAGCTTATCGGTGTCGGGCGGCGTGTGGGGCGCCACTTAGCCTATGGGGGTGCACTTTGACATGATGGGGGTGCACTTTCAGGGGATGGGGGTGCACCTGCACCCCCATACATATAGAAAGTTACACCGCTGAGCATTGCTCGTGACGCTGACTATGCAGTTTGGTGGAGGGGAAGCTGCTCGCCGCTAACCGTTGAGTTTTAGCTCGCTAAATCGCTGTCGTTATTGCGCTGTTGAGTATAGGGTCGTGACACAAATTACAGAAGTGTTGCACTAACTTGGACAGCGTCTTCATATCTGCAATGAGAAACTAAACGTGGGAAGACAGAGATGTTCCGATCCCACAATAGTAGGCGAAATGATGAGACATATTTAGTAGACGTGTAACGTGATACTTTAATAATACAATGAATATGATTTAATAGAGCCATTCATAATTCATTATCCGCGGCTATATTTATTAATGAAATCTTAATGCTTTTGAATATTGTCCAATGCAATAGAATAAAAGAAATGTTCAGGAAGGTGCTCGAGGTGGTGCAGCTTGCGGTCATACAAGAGGTGGATGAAGCTATGACGTAATTAAAAGCAGACGTAAGTGCACCACTGACAGGCAAACGGCACTCACCAGAAACGGTTAAAGGTGGAAACTGAGAAATATCTTTATTATTTGTGGTGCACTTAAACCAAAAATCATCCACGGTAAACGATAGTGAGACAACCCCCATTAGCGCCCAATATCTAGGGTTGTGGCCACCGGTATCAGCTCATAGAACCTGACCCATCAGCCGACACTTCCAACCCGACCACCCCGTGAACGACTACTGTTCACCGCCTCTCGGTACTCACCGTCGGGCTGAAGGCGCATCTGCTCCGGGCAGCTGCAGTGGACTAAGCCGCTGATGTCGCTGCTACAGACGTGGCTACAGCCGCCGTTGGCCCGCAGGCAGCTGTTGCTGCTGTCGTCCAGCGGCAGAGGCACCACGGCGTCCACTGGCTCGGCCGAGCGGGTGGTCGTGCTCGAAGGATCCCGGGTCAGCGCAGCAGACGGACCCGTGGTCGGCCTCCGCCGCCGAGACGGCCGCCGTGCCCGAGCAGTGGTGGCTGCTTCCGTGGTGGTCAGCTCTGTGACAGCCTCAGTGGCAGGCTCAGCTCGCTCCGTGGTGGTCAGACGAGCCGTCTCCGTGGTCGTCTGGACGGGCGACTCCCGAGTGGTCGTTTCGGTTTCTGCGTCTGTCGGTTCCGTCGTCACTCGAGGTCTGACGTCGGCGTCGGTCAGCTTGGTCTCGTTCAGAGCGGCCATCCTGAGCAGCACCTGCGGCAGACAGGCGTCTCCCTGGCAGGGCCCGGCCGCCGCCAGTCGCTGAGCGGCCTCCGCACAGCTGCCGCCCTCACACTCGGGAAGACGAACAGTAACGCACCGGTCACCGACGCAGCCCTCGCCGTCCCGCGCCAGCGTCTGCAGGATCTGCGGCAGGCAGGTGCCGTTCTCACAGGGGAACGGCGCGTCGGTGGCCGAGCGCTGCCGCTCGCCCATGGCGGCGATCTGTAGCAGCAGCTGCGGCATCGGCTCCAGCGGCCGGGTGGGGTCGGCCGGCCGCGCCACGGCGTCCAGGTCCGGGCAGTTGACTCCCTCGCACGGCTCGCCGCCCTCGGCGATCTCCAGCAGCAGATCGGGAACGGGACGCTTGGCGGCCGGCTCCGTGGGCACCCTCGGACGCTGCGCTCGGTTGGAGGCCGGCTGACTGCTCAGTCTCCGACCTGAGCTCTCTGACCGCGCCAGGCCGGAGACGTCCACCGCCCGGCCCCCGGCCACGCTGCGAGCGCCGATCGCCTCTGAAACGGGCACAGCACGCGTGAGCTGCGTACACGACGGCCGCGTTTGGCTCTCATCCAGATACACTCGTCCATCAAAATGATGGTTTACTCTAACCACGGCCCGGGTGGGATGGGGAATGGGGATGTATCTCTATTTAATCGCCTTAACATGTATACAATGTATAAACCCTACAAGCTGGCTTACGACACGACCGAAACATTTAAAGGACAGCGGTGTAAGTTGAATCATTCTCGATCCTTCCTTGGGGACAGCATGACGTAAATTAATCTGTTTCGGGTGTGCCCTTGGCAGCGCCATAGTGCTGGCAGAATCCGTGGTCTCGTGATGACAGTTGAGTCCGTCCGAATATCTCCTTAGAAGGTGACGCAAAACGGTCTGACGCAAACATGTTGCGGTCAGCCTAGCCCCCGGTAGCTGTTGCATCGGTTTATCTGTACCGTGTTTCTCGAGAGGATGAAGTCTGCTTTTCCTAACTGGTTGCTCGGTTGCACCAATCGACCCTCACGGGATACTTGAGGAAGAGCACCGTGACGAAAAACGTAAACATCCAATTGGGAGGACCCGTTACGACGCTGGTGGGGGCCGTCATGTTGAGTGAAGATATGTCAAACAAATTGATAAGAAGAGCGGCTACCATATCGGGAGTTCCGTGGCAGACACAACAGACGCATAACTACATCCGCTGATGAAATGGAAACAGCGGCGCGATGCGAGACGGATGGTGATTGACGGTCATCAATAGCGGCAGCACTGGCACCGGAAAGTCGTTAAATTCTTAAGATAATAAGGAATTCTAAGACATGACATTGATAGGATATGACCGACACAGCTAAGTAGAGGAAGGAACAGAACACCAATCAAGTGAAAGTCTGACGACGGGACAATCGGGGATCACCATGCAGGTATGCAGGCCTAAGTCTGCTGCAACTGAGCCTGTCTCGCTGACCGAATGAATGACGCAATGACCCGCTGTGGACGGCGCGTAACCGCAGCCGGGCCCACGTGAGGCGGCCATCGGAAGGCGCTGAGGTCACGGCTCACTGCCGAGCCGCCCGGGTCAGTCGGCCGTCTCGACCGCTGCCGGCAGACCCGGCGGCGGCGTCTAGCACCGGCAGAACGCGGCGGTAGGACCGGATCGGGTCAGGGCCGGCGCCTACACACACGTACCGGTGGGGACGCAGCTGACGCGGCGGCAGCAGTTGGGCCACGGCGCCTCCGGGTCCGGGTGGACCACCTCGCAGCCCGGTTCCAGACGGTCCTCGATGATATAGCGGCACCTGGCGGACAGACGCAGGTCAAGTCAGGTCAGGTCAGGTCAGGTCAGGTCAGGTCAGGTCAGGTCAGGTCAGGTCAGGTCAGGTCAGGTCAGGTCAGGTCAGGTCAGGTCAGATCAACTCTTGGAAGGACGTGGCATGTGTAATTTGAAGTTGAGCATTATTGAGTGTTGTGTTTTTTTCTATAGTTATTCAAGGAGGAGCGAGGACGGCACAAGCTGCTTTATACAGCAACAAACAGAATAAATATACATTGGCGAAAAGCATCTCTTTGTTTTTGGAATTCGCTCGCAATTACAACACAGGCTGAGGGATTTGTCCTTAAAAAATAAAAATGAAGTCAATTTTGTCCGACGAAGACGGCTAATATCGTCTCAGAGGGTCTTTGCGTCGACTAGCAAAATATGAAGTATATAAAATGAATAATAAATAAATAATTAAATAAATAAATAAAAACCGGACAGGTACGAGCATCACTTTGCTGCGGATGTCTCAAATCTATCATTGCTCACTCGATGCTCGAGCTCATATTCGCGCTTCATAAGCACCAGCCTTATTTGATGACGCCCTCACAGGTCTCTCTATCACCTATCTTTACCGCCTTTTTGCCGCCTCTCGAAACGCCTCCAGCCGGCACCCGGAGGTAATTACATCCCCCAGGACAATCATGCTCCGCCGCGCCACCGGTGCGGGCTCTGACGTCAGCACCAATCATCGGCGACCGGAGGCCGTCGCGACTCGTCACCCGCCTGTGATTGCCCCGTCATTACGCGCCGCATCTGCCGCCGGCGCGCCGCCGCCGCCGCCGCACTCGGTCGCGCCGATCGGCCGTCACGCGCGCCAAATACGGCACGCTGAAGGTCGTCCGGTGGTGGGCGCGCGCGCCTCCCGGCCGCTTTGTGGTCACACAGGTCAGCCGCGGAGGCGCGGTGCGGGCGCCGCTCCGATGACGGCGGAGGTGGCGGAGCGGCGCGCGGTGGCGGCACGTTGATGGATGACGGCGATGAGCAACGCTCGGTGGTCTGGAGCGGGCGTCATCATGAGAGACGGGGCGTCATCCTGCGGGGCGGGGGCGTCATCCCGAGGGGCGGGGGCGTCATCCCGCGGCGGCGGGTGCGGAGATCAGTGCCTGGCGGTACCGGTCTGAGTCAGCTGGTCGTCCGGCTGGCCACGTCATTGCCCGGTGGGCGGGGACCACGGCCGGCACGGGCCGGAGCCGACCGGTCCCACCCCCGAGACCTAAGGCCCCGCAGATGGACCGAACTATCGAGACAATCTGAGGAGTCGAGGGTGGCGTATCACGGCACGAGCCGCCGCTGGCCGTGAGAGTCTGAGGAAGCGTCACGGACCACCGGCGCCTCCTCTCGCTATGTCAGGCACCACTGGGCACCACCGGTGCGCTAAGGACGGCACACGATTCAGGCTGTAACGGAGGCATCTTCCGGGATTCCGGTGACACTGTCACACCTTCATGACATCCCGACAGTCGTGTTCAACGTCCCGGGTGACTTTTGGGTATTGATTGATGCAGCTGGGACGTTCACGACGTAGCCGGTAAGGCGTGACCTGCCGTTCATGCCGCATCAAATCGTGCCGTGTAGTCGTGGGGATGAATCAATGGCCTTGACACTGCGGAACGATACAGGAACAGCTAAGGAACGTGATGTGCTCTTGCACAAAGGTCACGTCCCAGGTCAGGTCAGAGGAATTGATGAGTGAACGGGCACCATCTCTTATTCGAGGGATCGGCTACGAATGATCCCAGGAAGTCAGCAATATGAGTCACGAGAGCGTTACGAATCAAAGGTGACGTTCAATTTAGAGCAATGAGCAATTAAAATTAAAAAAAAACAATGGTCATAAACACCATGCAAATCAGTTCATTGTCGAATCTATTCGACATTTCTGTTCAATTAAGTCATCAATGAGGTATAACATTAGTTTTATCGCTCTTCATCACACTTCTTTAAGTCCTCACGGTGTGACCTCCCATATGACCAACACTCAAAGTCACAACAGCGCCTTCTCTTTCCACATGACGTCTCCCATTTCTCGCATCCTTATCTATACATCATCTGGCTGAGCTGACTGCGCCTCCGGTGGGGCCTCCGTTGGCTGATGGTCTCTGTTTGGAAGCCGTACTCTCCTAAACCCAGGACCATTTACCGGTGAAAGGCGCCTCACGCGGCACGGTGCCGGTGCCACGGCCGGACCGTGCCGGTGCGACCCGCGCACAGCCACGAGTGATGGCCACGCGTGACCGGCCTCTCCGAGTCGCCGCACGGAGAGCAATGGCCAATTAGTGTGCGCGCGCTGTGGTGATCGCCGCCTCGTATTTAGCAGGCGGGCTGTGAGTGTTTGTGCGAGTGAAATCCTCCGTCCGTCACTCTCTGGGTGTCCGGAGATATTAATCTTTCCACGTCAGTTGAGCCGCCGCCGCAGGAGTGATCGCTTGTTTTGGCCGTCCATGGCAGCTGTCGGCCTGCTCTGGTCCCGGCGGCGCCAGCGGCGGACCCTGATCAAGGCGTGCCGCCGAGACGGCCGAGCCATTTGCACCCTCCTCCTCAGCGGAGAGCGCCGCCACTCCGCCGCCCGTCCCTCCCAGGATGTTCATTACTCCGTCAGGCTGACATCACTCTCAGACCCCTCTGCCATAAGTGTAAGGGTCCTCGAGACAACAACCACGTAGATGTTCGACAAAGGGCAGCGCTCCATAAAAGGCAGCACTGGTACTGACAGGCGCTGAACGTTTGCCAACTGGTCAGGGAATGCGCCGGACAGGGTACGACCCATCCTGCCGGATCAGCCTTCATTGCCGTGGCGTAAGAGGGCTGCAAGTGCGCCGGCCATTCATCGCATGAGCGCGACAAAGCCCTGCCTTGTCGAGAGTCCAGGACGGCTCACCGTCTGAGCGCCCATCTCCGGAACAGACTCTGTTTATGGCTGGGATCAGCGATGTTAATCGACTGTCGTAATCGTTGAAGAATGACTGATGGGCCACGGATCGCAGCGGACGCCTCAGCCGCTGCCAGAGACAAAGGACTCGATCGATGGACGGTGGGAAAACGCTCTAACGATAGTCACGGCGGTAACGCGAGAGAGCTAGCCTGATGTATTCGTGATTCCGTATACTTTATGACGCTTTGGAATTTTACGTTGTCTTGTTTTTGAAAGTGCGAATACTTTTTTTGTTCTGATGTCCAAGACTATCCAGAAATCCAGATTAATGTTTTCATTTGTAAAACGAATAATCGAAAGAAGCCAGCTGCCATAATATGTCCATTTAAATTCAAACGAAATTGAACGAGATCAAGGAGATCGGCCGCATCCCGTCAGACAGAAAAATGCGTCTACTCCAATTAATATCCAATTCCACCGATGGAAAGTCGTGAGATGTGGCGGCAGAACCAGTTCTACCGGTCAGATGACATCATCAAACAACACCCTTGGCTTCCCGATCTCCACATATCAGAGGAGACATGGGAGTGCCCTGCGGCAGACCGGATCCGAGTGGCGCCCGCGGCTGCTGGGGACCACTCTCGCTGGACGCTGTGCGGCGGGGCGTAGGTATGGTCTCCCGGAAAGTATCACTCACCCGAGCACGAGCACGCCGGGCCGGCCGTTGGTCCAGCCGTCCACGCACTCCGCCTTTGTGCAGCCCGCCTCTCGCCATGTGTCGCCGATGCTGAAGTACCGGTTCAAAGTCTTGGAGTAACAGTCGCCAGCCTCTGCAAATAAGCGAAGAGGTTAAATGCGATGGAAGCTGCTTTCAGAATCGTTTGGATGGAATAGTCGTTTATGCGCAATAATGCTTTGGATCAATTTTAATTTTTATATGCACTTTACGTTGTACCTAATGTGGGAAACAAATAAAAAAAAATTATCTAACACCAGATAATTCAAAGGTAAGACACCAAGAACAAAAGAACAACAAGACTTGTAGCCACAACAACTTGTCGTTTCCCAGACATCAAGCACGTCAACCAACTTCGTCTTTGTGTGATCAAGTCACGACCACGCGATAAACAAGCCCAAGTGAGTCGAACCATAAGTCACGCTTATGCAAGTACGTTTTGTTTAGATGTCATATTTTTTACAGTCTTATTTTGCGGATATTCATGCTAACGAGGGGAGTATAATTAACACTTTTCTATGGCCTGTCATGATTTAAAAGGAACGTTGAACTATATTTTTTTCAATTGCCTCAAACCATATCTAGCTGCTGGAAAGCAAGTGGATGAAAAATACCTCAAAAGATCACAGATATAGACAAATTGGTTGGGCTGCAGTCCGTTTTGAGGAATCGAATCACTTTCATAAGCATTGCAGAGTAGAGTGAATCTGTTTTATTAGTTGGTCAATTTCTTTCTATGCAATTAAAATGACAAAGTTTCATAACTTTTGTGCGCTGCGGGGCAACGACGCATGCGCCGATGGATCTAAATCCGTCAGTGATTTTATCTTTTGCAGCTACAGGTCAGTCTGAAAATCACGGTGTTTCGTTTCATTTTTTTTCAGCCACATTTGGTCCATTGTCAATGACCTCTGGTCTCTTCCCAGAACAGTTATCAGCCCTGATCGTTAACTGTCCGCACACAGCTGGTTTGGTGTAACCTCTATAGGGGCCATAGAGGCACTGTTCCGAGTATACCCTGAAAAGGGCCTCTATGGCCAGTTGACCGTCAGCTCAACGAATAGGCGCCTCGCTAGCTGTGACAGACAGACTTCTGAAACTTCTAAAACGGCGCAGTCGGCGAATCGATTCAGTGCCCTCCTAATTATTGAGGTCCTCAACTGAGTCGAGCACTGCTGTCGCTCAAGACGCAGCTTAGCTACATATATAGTATACCTATACCCCGGCTCCGCCTTACCTATGTGCTGCTCGAGTTTGAATCTGATCAGAGCACGGCAACGGGGGACAGTTCAGCCACGCCCAGGCGCCCAGTCTCGTACCCATCTCGGGCGCCAATTTTGCACCGGTGGCACGCCCGCCTCACACCCCGATTGCGCCTTCGTCCGGCCGTCCCGCCGAGCCGGCGCCGATGAACCGCGCCCCGGCTGGAATATGGCATCCAGTGGCGTCAGCCGGGCACCCAGAGCGGGCCGGTGGGCCGCGAAATTGCGCTGATGCGCCCATTGTTTGGCAGGCGGTGGCCCATTGGAGCTGTGCATCGGACGGTGTCCAAACACCGCCGCATAGTCAGACGACAGGCCGCTAAAGTGGCCGGCCGGCCAACAGTGGAGTGGGGCCATGTCAGTGGACACTGTGCCAAATGTTCACACAACAGATGCAACTGATGAGGTTTGCCGGCGCGGTAGTGGAATATATGTAATCTTCACTAAAGTAAAGCACAATTGCACGGCGATCCTTACTCCTTGGATAGAAATAATGCTGACAATGAACAGAACGTATTTAAAGTGCAAAATGCCTTCATAGTTTGAACCTACGAGACAGGGTTTACGTGAAGCGCATATCAATTAAACGAGGCATGAAATATGCATGCGAGTATAAATCATGCGTAAGGACCATAACGTGTGCACCATTTTGCATAATGAGAGGTCTGAGGGAGCGTAGAACTAATTATTTCAGAATATACTCGCGTCTGCGAATATCCATGCAAGCACAGGCATTTCATTTTCCAGCAGAATGCATATTACACCGCTTATTTCAGGCTCATTTTTGCATTTAATTTAGAAAACATCTTCTACTCTTACTCTGTAAAATGAACGAGACCATCCGACTGAGACGCGCCATCGTTTAAGTGTCCAAACACCGGGTCTGCTGCGATTGTGTGTGTCTAATAGCGTTAGCCTTCAAACACGGACAGACGCACGAAATTGTGGGTGCTGTGAGCTGCACCTTGCCTGTCTCATAAGTTCTGTGATCGCCAGCCCTCTATCTGTCTTCATAGTGTCTTGTATCCTTGTTCTGTGGGCTCCATCCCTCCAACAGGTTATGTTCTGTGAACTCCATCCATCTGTCAGTCTATGTTCTGTGGGCGCCGGCCGCCGACCATCTATCTGTCTATGCTTTGTGAGCCCCCACCTTCTCTCTAGTGTCTATGTAGTGTCTATGTTCTGTGGGCTCCGACCCTTCAGCTGTCTATGCTCTGTGGGCTCCGGCCCTTCAGCTGTCTATGCTCTGTGGGCGCCGGCGCTTCAGCTGTGTTCTGTGGGCGCCGGCCCTTCAGCTGTCTATGTTCTGTGGGCCCCGGCCCTTCAGCTGTCTATGCTATGTGGGCGCCGGCCCTCCAGTGGTCGCCGTGTGTGGGCGCCGACCCTTTAGTTGTCTATGTCTATGCTCTGTGGGCGCCGACCCTCCATCCGTCGCGTCGCCGTGTGTGGGAGGCGGCCGGAGCCCGGACAGGGAAGGGTCGAGGTGAGCGGGGTGGACCGACCTCGTGCACACCGGCACCGACCGGACCTCTCCGAGAACAGGGCGGGCCCTCCCGCCCCGGTCGGATCGCAGCAGTCTCCCGAGGTGGCCGAAAAAGGGTGACGCGATAGCTTTACGGTACGTTTTTGTAAGAACTAAGGTAATGTATAGTGGAGCGCACGCGCTGTTTGTTTTATATAGAATAGAAGGTACTGGGTACTGACTAGTGACTAAAGAAGCTATTGAACCTATCAGCTATTAGGATCTCACTAAATGACATGTCTAGCAAATCCAATCAATAACCATAGTTCTATGACACGTCCGCCCATTGAGATGCATGCATAATTTTCAAGCCACAGAAATGCTCGCTAAAACAGGATACAGCTCGACTCATCGAAAATTTCGTCGAACGAGCCTGGCAATGTGTTGTGCAATATGCAAGATTTCAACACTGCTTTGTTACCATGTGCCCCAAGTCAGGACGGCATAGTGTGCTAATAAAAGGCTCCAATTCAAAGTGAACACCCGGGTGCCAGCTGTGAATTGATTGCAAGCTACAAGCCGTTCTACCCGTTTTCAATATGTATGAAAACCACGCATCCCTTTTTCATGTCTCTCGCTTAGGAGAGGAACGGAGATTCTCATGCCTTTTTCGAGGTCATTTACTACAATACACATATTCTCTTAGAGCCAATTCAACAGCTGGATCGTCTATTTCACCTAACTATTGTCCTTAGAATTATTCAGTAAGGTCGCTCTCTGCTTGCGTCCTGAAACTAAATGCTGTAGGCTCACCTATATGCGCTGTGCGGTTTTGTGTTTTTTGTTATTATTCTTATATCGTGTGCTACAATGTAGTGGCAGAAGTCTGCCTCCACATAATGACATCAGCCCGTGCCTTTCGACTGATATCCGGCTTTGACTTGGCTTGTCAACAGCAGCATGACAACATTCGCCCTGAAGGTTGCATCACGACAATCAATCAACGGCTCTTCTCTGCTTCTTCGGCTGATTCAATGCGTTCCGGTGAGTCACCGTCAGGCTTCAGAGCCAACTATTTTAGCTTTGATGCAGCAATTATCTATTTGGTGATGTCCCCGTTTATATAAACAGCTCCTGACAGGTGCCCTGAGCTGGGGAGTCTGAGAAATTCCACTGACCGCTACTACTCTGAGAAGTAAAGTGTGCAATGTATTTGCAGTACTCATTCTTACAGCGGGCAGTGGAATCTTTTGCCGGGTCTCACTGTAGGAAGTAGGAACATAGGCACATCTAGCGCGGATACTGAGTTAGAAAATCCGTGGTGGTGGCCGACCCACCCTCACACGGCTCATATCGACCCGTGGACCCGACCCACTCGGTTGACACTACCACCGGCAATGGTAGACAGGGTTCGGTTCGGTTTTTGTGCTGATATCAGTGTCACGGCAATGTGGCAGGAGAACGCTGGTGCATTAACGGTCCGAACTGACTTCTGGACACATGAAAGACTAGCGCTCAGTTGACAAGTTTTGCCGACCGTTGTCTCCGCGACTCTCTCAACATTGATTGCTACCATCTCGCTTTTAGACGATAATTGATTCGTGACTCGGACGAATAATCACTCTTTCGAAACGTTTTATTCTTTCGTGAGAAAATCCAGCTTATGATCATTATATGCGTCATTAAACGTGAAATGGATGAACCTCAATAGCGTTCGGTCCCATGACGTTTCACAACTTTTGGTACAGGTGCCAATGAGCGTTAGACGGAAATCAAACTTGGTAGCTAACCTGCTATATACCTACTCAACAGTCAGCAGCCTATGTCAAAACCCTTCTAAAATGTCAAAGCAAAGCTGGATAGACGTCTAAGTCCAGCTTTCCAGAACACTGTGTTTCAATGACACTTGACAGTCATCTTCGCAGATAATGGAAGACAAGCATCCATCCCATTCTGTTCAGATTCAGTTCTGCCGTAAGTTCAAATTTGTCTACATTGGCATATTATTGCCGCAAAGTAACTTAACAAATACATGTACTTGATAATTGATAAGAGCTTAGGACAAGTAGTATTGTAATGGGATAAACAATGGGAACTATTTTGAATTATATTCTTTTGAATTGGCTACACATGTGTTTCGACAAAATGTCTTTTTCAAGCCTTACATCCCAAATGACAACAAATACATGTACCCAGGGCATCGAAGACAACATCCGGTACTGGACGAGCACTTCCAGCTCCTTTACATTTTACCATTTTTCAATTGTCGTGGGGTTACTCGACCCGTACCTAAAAGTAGGTAGGTACAGCGGGCACTTGGGCCTAGATATTACAATCAACATAGACCACTATATACCTATATAGTGGTATATAGTGATCTATGCAATCACGCATCCGGTTGCCAATTCTTAAACCGGTTAGAAGCTGCGTAACGCTGTGGACGTATTGTGTCGAAATGCCGCAACACACGTGCGATGATAATAATCAATCGTGCATCTGTTTACCTAGCTCAACGAATGACCGTAAGAAAACATTCCGTGTGCCGAGGCACAAATACAATTCGTCTGCAATGTCTGGTCTGGCAGCAGGCCAGCGGCAATGCTCGCGCTGGCCGGTGGAGCCTCGGCACTCTGCAGCTTCGGTCAGCTAGCCAAAGTGAAATGGAAAGTGGAGCGGCCGCGCCGGGCCGCAGCGGTCAGTTCGACCGGCCAGAGGCCACAGCACCGCCCGGGAGTGGCCAGCGAAAGTGTCATAGGCCGCACCGGTCAGCAGCCGGGCCGCGGGCCATGCGAGCACCTCCGGCGAGAAAATATCTCACACTGGGCGGGCCGCAGGACTGTTACGCCACCGGTCGACCTGTCCTCTCGGACCCGCCCGGACCGGAATCTCCCGTGGCGTTTGATAACAGCCCACAACAGATCGCGCTCAGACGGGCGCTGAGATTGGTTTCACTTTTGTGCCGATGTGCCGTGGTCGGTCGTGGTCCCTCCCGCACCCCGGTGCCAATTACGGCCGTGCCGCGCCGCTGCGGCGGGTACTACGTTCAATGGTCGTCGCCTTCCGCCCCGACACTATGTCCACAGGCGGGCCTTTTCTCACCACACAGGGACGAACAAAAATAAACAGAGGGGAAACAAAGCATTCCGACGGCCAGCACGGCGCCAGCGCGCCGCGACGGCAGACCGGCGCACGGGACGAGGGGTGCACCGCCCCAGAGGGACCAACTCTGGGGCACCGCTGGAAATCATTCCGAAAAACGAATGCCCCTACAGAGTGTTAGCGGGTACTTACGATCACTGGGCGCTGCAGCGGTGAGCGCGGCGACCGTCAGCAGCAGCAGCAGCAGCAGCAACGCTCCACGTGTGGCCATCTCGGGCGCTGGGCGGCACGGCGCGCGGCACGTCTGGAGGAGAGGTGGTGCGCGCTGCCGTTCGGCAGAGAGCCGCTCACCGACTGAGCGGCGTACCGAGCTGAGAGAAGGCCGGCGCCGCCGCCGACCCCAGCCGCCCGCCCGGCGACACCCGTCACCAATCACAGGCGCCGATGAAGCAATTGGTAGTTGAAGGATTATCAGGGTTTGAAAAAAAAAATAAAATCGGCTTATTTTGGCTATCGATGAATCGTTCAGGCTCTTCTGATTCTAGGTAATAATAGCCGTTTTCACGACGGGCTATCCGGTAAGTGCACCTAATTTGACCAAATCTGCACCTAATCTCTTTTACAGCAAATATCTTTATTTATGAATTAATTTCAGCGTTTTAATCGATGATACTCTCTGATACTATGACAAAGCAGGCATATAAGCAATTAGTGCAAACCTAGCTGATAGCTGCTAAGAGACACACTGAACTTAATTTGAGCAAATCTGCACCTAATCTGCACCAGATGTGAACCAAATGTGTACCAAATGGCCGTCGTGAAAACGGCTAATATGTACGCAAATTGTACAGAAACCTGATTGTTCCTTGTATTTTATATTCGGTTACAGTACACTGACGATTCTATTATCTTCGTATTGGCGACATACTGTTTTGAGGCACCCATACCCATGGCTTCGTTAAGGATCACCAATAAATAGTACACTAAACTAGCGATTTATTTGGAAAACAAATCGTGATTAACCGCGACGCAGAGTCGGTTCACAATTGAGCGAAGAACAAGACAATAGCGAATAGCTAAACATAATGATAATAATAAAAATAACTGAAGATATAGGTACAACGTAACTATGCAACTGTTACAAACAAGGCCCAACTGTCTCACTAAATCTTTGGTAGCTTCCTGCCCCGGTCGCAACTAGCAACCAATGCAAGACTGTAAATTTGGCTCCTCACGAATTCTTGTTGCACCAAACAAAACAGGCAACATACAGCAAAACTGTGCGACGACAGGTAAGTTGTGTAAATGATCGGCAGAAGGCCGAACCTAACCCATGAATAACCTTCATTGACAACCGTTAAGCCGTGAGTAACAAGTGAAACGTCCGCTGAGGACCAATATGACTCAGAGTATATTGACCGTGGGCAGTGGCCGGGACCAGGCACCAAGACGTCTGGTTAAGAGGGTGGACTATAGTCCTCCCTCTCCCATTTGGGCAGCCCAATGCAGCTTGGCCGGAAGCTTTGGACAAGACGAGAGTCCCACCTGACAGCCGCCAACGGAACTATGTACAGTGAACAAGCCGCGAAAGGCGCTACTAGCGGGCCAGAATTCCTGCACCACAGCGGCCCAGCACAGCAGTCCACCCGGCCACGACCGACTCTCGACCAAGAGTGACATACCGCTGCGGCCCCGACCCCACATCGCGTGCGGTCAGGTCACGTGCTCACCGACCAATGAGATCACCGCGTGGGCGCCCGCCGGGTAGGCTGTGCCGCCCGCCGCTCCTTGCAGCGACGGCGGCTCCAACCGGCAGCCGTTACACAATGCCAACAGCAACGTTACACCGAGGCCGCTTCAGGTGACTAAGCTCGAATAGGCCTTTGAAGTCGTATGCGACAAGAATCGACGCGTGGCATTTTCTTCTCGATCGGCCCTGTAGTTGCTAAGTTACACAATTGCTGCTATAGGCAAAAACGTAATGCTAGCCCCTTAGAGTCACCAAGGTCACCTGAGGTCACCATGTTTAAACATTGCCAGAAATCACAGACAGCGGACAGACTATATTACTTTGTTTTTGATCGGCCCGGCACATATCTATATGTATGTAGTTGCTGAGTTCAATGGTTGCAACAGGCTAAGAAATTATTCTGACTTTTGAAGGTCATCGAGATCACCTGAGGTCATTATATTCAAAACGGCTCACAAAATCGCCTTCTGCCATTTGCATAGTGCCATTTTCGGCTGCTGCGTCAGGGTAGCTGAGGCGCAAGCAAGTACATACACTGGCGCTGCAAGACATGGGTGACGGTCGAATAGTGTTTCAGTGTTGCCATGCAAAGCGGGAGGTTGGACGAAGCAAAACGTGCCATTTTTGTGTAGTAAAATTAGTCGTTAGGACAGCAAGTCAATATAACTGGGAATCCGAAGAAACGAAAAATTAGGCTGTATTAGCCGACAACATACATGGGATTGCGTCAAGTTGCTTCGTATGTGCACGCCGCATATCATCGCAAATGCCGGTTGCAGCTTATTACATATAGTTTCTTCGAGGCATCGTTTAGTGTCAACAGAAACTAACGACCTCTCTTTTCTGAAAATCTCACATTTAGCTTTATTTGGACGATGACATCACTCCACAAGAAACAAAGGCGGGACCCACACCGGACGTCTCAATCACTTCCTGTATGGTGACGCTGTTTTGCTCCGTCGGAGCCCTGCGGCGTTATTCACACAGCCGTGGCGCGGTCTGCGCCCGCCGATCGCAGTTTGTACAGTTTTTGTCAGGTAATCAGCCCTGCCTCCGGCAATTATAGCCGCCATGAAGGTCGTTCTCGTCTCGCCTGGCTGGATGGCCGGCCGAGGATGAGCACGGGCAGGCGTCTCGGGTGTTCTTTTCTGCTGGCGCAGAGGCCGTGGGGCGAGCGTGTATTGCGGTGACCTCATCCGTGACCAATTGCGGGGTGGTGCTGCGCGATCCACAGAACCGACGGTGAGCAGATAATTTAAAAAACACATAATGAAACCGGTCGTATTCTTTGACTTTCTGTGAATCATTAGTACACGATCATCCTTGACCGTTCGACAAAATTGTGGGGCTACATAAAGGCGTGATCAAAGTCAAAGGTAGACTCAGGCCGGCGAGACTAGTCTAACAACTATCTAACGCCACTGAGGGGCGAGGACACTGCATCGCTGAAGGAAATAACACTGGCATAAACACACGCGAAACACGAGAGAAATATGGTAGGGTTTCGTGGCACCAATGCTAGACACTGAGCAGGTGAGCTCGTCAAATATATTCTGAATTCTAAGATCTAATCTAAAATCTAAGAGATGATTAGATGCGTAAAACTCCCATAATGTGAACACATATTGCATTAAAAATAATGAACCAGTGAATATACATACCCACGGGTCCGGATTCTGGGTCCGGTGACGGGCCGGCTATTGATGCCTCATCCCACAGAGATGCTAAGCAAGCGTCCAAGTGAGGAGGCGGTAATAATCGAAACACTTTTTTATACATGTTCATGAGCCGTTTTCATGACGGACTATCTGGCGAATGCACCTAATTTGGCCGAATATGCACCAAATTTCTTCTACAGAAAATACCTTGAATTTATTTCAGTGTTTTAAAAGGTAATAACTAATAATGTCTGATGACATAACCAAGTAGGCATATCCATAAGCAATTAATGCAACCCTAGCTCATAGCTACTTTATGAAACACAATGAGCCTAATTTGACCAAATCTGCACCAAATATACACCAAATGTGTGCCAGATAACCGTCGTGAAAACGGCTATATGTGGAATAATAAATTGAAGTCACATGATATCTACTCGACTTAGGTATGTTTCCTTAACCCGCGCCCCACTGGGGTCTGCGTATAACACGCCCTACTGGGGGGGGGCTAATGCATAGCCCCCCTCCTAACTCCGAATTTACTGGGCCGATCGTCAAAATTCAAACGGCGTCTGATAGCCCCGGAAAAACTGTCGAGCGAAACCTAGTTTCATTGATTTCGAGGTCACCGATGACGTCACAGGTCAGTTCAAAGTAAAAATTATTAGCATTTTGGCTTCTTCACGTTTTGGGCTCTGGCCGCCGTCTTACAAGTCAGATCAGGCTCATTTTTGGATCACACACTCGGGAACAGATGCTCTTGTCACCCTGAGGGTACGAAACTTGTACTTTGATTTTCAGGTCAAGGTCAGGTCATCACAGGTCACGAAAATATTATATCATGCGTTGATCACGTGACACATGTTTTATGGTCCATTTAGGTCAGAGATTTCGAATTTGATGTCGTCTGTGTCATTCAAGGTCATTTCGAGTCGAATTTAGCTTAGGTCAGGTCACTTTCAGGTCAAAAAAGGCCAAATTTTGAAGTTAAAATTTGTCAACACAAAAGGTGTCTATTGTATGCAGTTTGAGCTCAGGAACACGATGGTGCTATTTATATTGGCGTACGATGTCAAATACGTGCTGAAAAATTGATTTAAAAAATGAATTATTGTGAAATTTTTGCAATAATGCGTAAAACTTGGCCATTTTTGAAGATATTTAGCTAAAACTTGCTAGAGTTAGTCATAATAATGCGTTCTATCACATATATTCCGGTTTTATCGAAAAGTCAAAAACTTTTTGAAAAAAAGTAAAAATGTGAATTTTGAATTTTATTGGATAAAATTTTCGATATTTTCATATTTTGAAAATCCGAGGTAGCAGTTTGATAGCGCAGTCTATTCTGAGTCCTCCCATGCAAAGAAATTGGATGTAGCTTAAAAACTGAGCCCTTGGGAGCGATTGCCGTGGTTCAATGTTTTGCGTCGAAATCGGCCGAACATGACGTCACTCTGACGTAATTTCCGGCCGACCTATGGCAGCTACTAAGTTCAAATTTTGACACAAGGTGTCAAATTGATGCAGCCTAAGGTACTGAAAGTTTGGCGTCGATACGTCAAGCGGTTTGGAAGTTATTGCCGAAAAACGGGAGGGGGGCTATAAATAGCCCCCCCCAGTGGGGCGCGGGTTAACCCTCGCCCGTATAGGGGGGGGGGGTCGAACGGACCCCCCATGGTTTTTCGCGAATAACTCGCGTAAAAAGCGGCCGATTGCGACGAAACTTTCAGTACCCTCGCGTTAATCAATTTTACACCTACCCTGAAAATTTCATGACCCTGACCCCAATGACCTTTGACCTGTGACCTACTTTTCGAGACCATGTTTGGCCGGAATCGCGATTCGGCGTAGGTATGTCGGCTCGCATTAGCCGCGCGTTTGCAGTCTTTTCGTGGTTTCAAGCGTTCAAACATGTGATATGATGTTGCCGCCATGCATTAGGGTGGGTGTCAAGGTCACCTGAAGGTCAGGTCAGGTCGGTCATTGACCTTTGGTGACCTCGGTTCACTTTTTCGAGTTTTACATGTTTCTAGGCCAGTTTTTGGAGCTGAATTCGAATTTAGCAACCATATGAACATTTACGAAGTAGTTTTGGTGCCTTCGTAACATGTTACGAAGCTGTCAGAGGCGGTTGACACCTACTAGGAATACCCGGCAGGACCCCTACTGGTTGACCTGACCTGACCTGACCCGACCTGGACTAAATGCATGAAGACATCATCTGTGATCAAAACTAACATGATATTCGTGATCAGCGCCCCGAAAAACCCCATAGCAGCCACACTTTACGACGTTCTAACAGGTCCCGATTTTCCGACTTTTGGGTCATTGACCTGACCTGCAAGGTCAACCAATGACCTAGAACCTTAAAATTAGGTATCATCGGCTTCCTCTCGTCACGGGCAACACGCTCGTTTTTTTCCGCGAAGCTCTAGCTCGATCAGGGGCGAAACGGCAAGGGGGGGGGGGTCCAACGGACCCTTATACGTTCGCGGCTGGAAAAACACCAATACGGGCGAGGGTTAATATGATTAAATGTCGGTTAACGAAATACAATGTATAATGTAATTTAATAACTAGTGAGACGCTTTTTAGGCGATGGGCGAGTGAGCGAAAGGGTGAGCCGGGAGCCCCTCACGTGCGCTGGCGAGAGGGTACTTCCAACTTGAACACGGCGCCCTATTTACCGGTCTCTTACGGTGTGCCAAATTTCAGTGTCATTGGCCCAGTTGGGTTAACAGTAAAAAAGAAACTAATCCAATTGGCATGTGTGCACGTGCAGGGTGCCGCTTCCAGGATCTCGACAACGGCTGGGACGATTGTTACCAAATTAGGCATATCGCTATAACTGAGGGTGCCGCGGAAAGTCAGTTGGAAATATCCCCTCGCAATTTCGCACGTGCAAGGCTTACCCCTAACTCGTTTGTTTTTCGCCCCAAAAGGCGTTTTACCGCAGTATTGAAAAGACTTCGCCAAGACTGCATCGCTGGCAGCGAGCGAAGTCCATGACGTAGAATGGCAGAAATTTCTGAGTATCAGCGGCCGGCAGTGGGAACGCTTTTACGAGGCTAATATCCCTGCATCTGCTGCACCGATCCACTTACGGCATTTTTTTTTTTACACCGAGGTGACACTGAAGCGCGATTTCTCTTCTTGGGACCCAGTATGCACTGCACACGTGCAGGGTGCCGTTTTCACATCTCACTCGCTCGCCTTCTTCATATTAGTCGTTTTCACGACGGGCTATCCGGCGAATGCACATAATTTGACCAAATCTGCACCTAATCTCTTTTACTGGAAATATCTTCATATCATGAATTTATTTCAGTGTATTAGTCGATGATACTGTCTGATAATATGACAAAGCAGGCATATAGGCAATTAGTGCAACCCTAGCAAATAGCTACTAAGAAACACACTGAACCCTATTTGACCAAATCTGCACCTAATACCCACCAAATGTGCACCAAATGTGCACCAGATGGCCGTCGTGAAAACGGCTATTTTCATTCAGGTGTCGTCAAAGCAGTCGTACTCTGCTTTTCTTGCTTCGATTTACTGTTAACCATAAGCCCCCACCCAGCTACCACAATCGAAAACACCAATGTTACGACAGCCATTCCAGAAGCCAGAATCGGCAAACCTACCTTTTCTATTACTGCGCCCCCCATTGGTGGCCAGGCCGCCTTGCCCACATTGAAGACGGCGCCGAAAACAGCAGACACCAGGGCATGGCCACGCAGGTTGTCTTGCAGGCCGGCGGCCACCGAGCAGCGCAGCAGAAGAGCCAGCAGTGGCAGGCGAACGCCCAGGCAGAATGCCTCACGTACCGCCATGCCGACGCCGAGCAGCGCCCGGGATGGCGGCAGGTCGAGAGGAGGCGCTGGCGGCATCAGCAGCACCCCGAGAGCGGTAGGTGGCAGACAGGCGGCCACCAGCAGGAATGTGTTGCGCATAGAGTCGGCCAGCCGGCTCCAAACCGGGGCGGCGACGGCAAACGCCAACAGCGAGGAAGCGAAGAAGAGGCCCAATTCTGCGGAGTCAACGCCCAGCTCCTTCTCAGCATAGGGTGCGAGACTAGCGTCTAGCCCCCACCAATTCATCGCAGCGATGAACAGTGCGGTGAAGACTATCCAATTGTCCGGACAGAAGAATACTATTGTCAACATCTTCATGTAGCTCTGTTGATCCGTCCGCTGCTCAGCTTCTCTTTGATGCGCCCCGGTCTTGCCACTTTCAGTGCTGGCTATCGCAGGCATCGCCACAACATTGATCGCCGCAGTGGCGAGCAGCATTCCTCCTAGAATGTAGAACGACAGACCGTATCCTCCAAGCACGTACAGGCCTCCCCCGAGAGCGGGGCCCAGGCAGAGGCTCATCGCTCTCACGGCTTCCAGGACTCCGATGGCTGCGTTCACCCGGCCTGGGAACTGGTTGATGACTATCGTACTCGCAGAGGTCAGGGTTGCTGCCGTGCCCACCGCTTCGGCAGCGCGCACGGTCAGACAGCCGGCCAGAAACGCTGCCGGTCCGGGGACGTACGTCAGAAGACCAAACGTCACTGTGGCGACGCCGGCGACCACCAGACCGGCTAGGTAGAGACGTTGGACGCCGAGCCGCGGCGCCAGCCAGCCCATGACTGGGTAGGCGATCATCTCGCTCACAGAAAAGGCGCTGAACACGGTACCGGCCTGAGTCAGACTGAGATGGTGTCGGTGCGCCTCCCCGGGGAAGAAGGGCAGCTGGATGGATAGACAGAAGCCGTCGAGCGCGGCACTGAGCGACAGGCAGACGAGTAGCCGCCACTGGGCCCAGGAGAGCGGCGGCACGGCCCCTTCGGCAGGCTGGCCACAGCTGGAGCTGTCCTTGGTCTCCGCAGTTGAGGCGGCACCAGCGGGACGGTCTTCGGTAGCTCCGTAATTTACTCTGAGAGTCTTCTGTCCGGTAGACGGATGTTTTTCGGATATTGCAGACATGGTATCAGCATCACCTTTTATAATGGAACTGGTATTTGCGCCGGATGCAAGATGGCATTCTGTAAGATCAAGCGGTGACAGGTCTTCTGTGCCCCCGGCCTGGTACACTTGTGGTGGCATGCCACTTTCTCTGCCAACGGTTTCGATGTTTGAACTGTGCACCGCAACCATTTTCGGTCTCAGGCCAACCTTTCCTGAGGGATACTTTTCACAGGTGGAACAGGGCCTGAAATTAAGCATAAGAAAATATCATTAATGTCCTTAAAACCGCGCCCCTCTACTCTCTAGCGTATTTTTTTGCAATGCGTCCCACTGGAAGGGGAAAGCTATTCATAGCCCTCCTCTCAACTACGAAAATACTGAACCAACCTTGTGGCGCAGTTGGCAAGTGCGTTCACGTTTGGCGTGGGAGGTCCTTAGATCAAATCTGACCTCTGGCGGCGTTTTCCTCGGCCGGCTCCTACCCAGGAGATGGCAGTAAGTGGGGAGTGTTCGCTCGGTCGTGGGGATTAGCGCTGTGTCAGCCAGCGCCTCCGGCCGCAGGTACACGGGCCTGATCCGCCTTAAAACAGATCCTTCGGTCCGGCGACATGTCCCGAGGGCACGGCCTTGCTTCATGTCCCGGAGCAGCCCTCTGACCTGCCGGGCCCGAGAAATCGGGATATCCCCAGCGTGCGCACCAGTGCGGTGCCATCTGGGGTGCGTGACAGGAAGCGTGCGGTCAAGGCTGTCCCGCGTAGTGGGTGCCGAAAACTATTCGTATCACTGCCGTGTATATAGTGTACTAACCCAGTATGAATGTGTGCTACTAACGACAAAAGCCCGGGTCGGGCACCAAAAATATTTAAAAAAAACTACGAAACTACTGGGCTGATTACCAAAATTCAAACGGCGTCCGATATGGCTGAAAGAGCTGTTTTAGAAGCCCAAATTTATTGACCTCCAGATCACCGATGACGTCACAGGTCAGGTCAAAGTAAAAAATAATCAACGTTTTGGCATGTTAACCCTCGCCCTGGCAGGGGGGGGGGGGGTCGATGCGACCCCCTTAAGGTTTTTCGAAGATAGCGTAAAAACGGCGGCGCGCAGCGCCGCCAAATTTAGCACAGCCTATGGGGCAACCTTTTTACATATGACCTGAAAATTTCAGGTCCGGGTGACCTTGGATCAGGTCACCAGGTCAGAAAAACCGGTACAATGTCATGGACAAATTTCAATTTTCTTTTTGCACCTGTCCAACTCACAGTTTTCGACTGATTTCCTTCAAACTTTCAGGATGTGCTAAGTTCACCGAGTTGTATAACATATAGTCCGGCTTTGTTGAGGTCACTGACCTGAGGTCAGTTAGAGGTCATTACGTTGTAATGTTAAGCCTATGGGAAAATACTAAATTCGGAAAATACTGGAGATATCCGCTTCGTTCTATCACTTTTGTGCTTTGAAACCACGGTACTTAACAGCAGGTCACTTGGTACTGCTTTTTTGTGTACTTATCCATGGGTCAGGTCAAATGAGGTCAACTGAGGTCAAATGACGTTTTTGCCAATAACTTGGCCATAATGACGCTAGAGCTTAAAAAATGGTATCATTGTGTTCCTGGTGATCAGCCGAATCGAATGATATGTGATATGATGCAATTTGGTTATCTTTAACTTAATTTATTTATTTAAGTTTACTTAAAATTTAAGAAAAACTTTAAGTACTTTTAAGCAAGCTAAAAAGTATATCATTCCACGCGCCTTGACGTGCTGAGTTCACTGGTCCTTTTCTTTTTGCTCTATCTTAATTAGATCAAAAGTTATAAGCGAAAAACTTTTGACCTGTTTTTAGCGAAATTTTTACATTTATACCCCCCAAAACCCCCCTAAATATTGACCTAGAGCAACCAAATTTGCACAGGGGCGAGAACTCCAGGGGGCCCACCTACAGGGTGTTTCACTAAAAGTGTCAAAAAGTAAAAGGTCATAATGCACATAATAACAATGTTTTCTAAGGAAATTTGCATATCATTTCATCCGCAATTGTTGGACATTTGAATATATAAAAACGATATCACCGTCACTCAAACCTATTCCACACATCTGCCCCTTCTTTTGATGCACCGTTTCGGCACGTGTCCGGAGGTGCCTCACAGCCCGTTTTCATCTTCAGCGTCCAGACTGTCGGCAAAGCCTTGAATTGTGCTCTTCAGCTCCCGAAGTGATGCGACTTGAGTCTTCCTCAGCTCTGCGAGAGCTACTGAGTCACTGACCAAACCAGAGGCTTAGCGGTGACAGATCGGGGCTTCGCGCTGGCCAGGGGCGGGCGGCGAGGCAGCTGATTATTCGGCCCAGGAGCTTCTGGTCCAGTCAGTTCCTGGTGGCTACAGCCGTTACAGTGGTTGATTTTAATAACTTGTAAGGCCCTGGCTATTTCTGATGTTGGAATTAGCTTCTTGTTATCTTCAAAGGCCCTCAAAAAGACCCTGACCTTCTCAACGGTTTCCGCCGAGAGGTGGGGGCAACCCCGCCTTTTTTGGACTGGAACCGGCATCGAAGGAACCCTTTTAAACCTCTCAACAAGCCCTTTGAAACTTTTATAATCTGGAACGTAGCGAGGTGAGAGAGTGAAAAGTTTCCTGAAAAGTCGGCATACGGTTTCAATGTTTCTGATGGCACCAAATGTACATAAGTGTAATTCATCCCTCCTGTTGCGGTGTAAATAACCTGTTCTTGTTCTGCATAAGGAAAAAATGACTAGTAACTTTGGCCTCCTGCCCTCGCTCCGTATGAGTGTAAAATATATCTTAAATGGATAAATAATAAATGTCCAAAAATTTGCAACAAAGCCACGTGCGCAGACACGTGATTTGCATATTCTATATATCTTTAATAGGCATTTACTTTTTGACACTTTTAGTGAAACACCCTGTACCTACCAAATTTGGTGTTTCTAGGTGCCATAGGAGCCAATAGCGGGGGGGGGGGGGGTCGCATCGACCCCCCCCCCCCTGCCAGGCCGTGTTATGAAAAATGCCCTGCCAGGGCGAGGGTTAACATTTGGGTTCTGGCCGCCGGCTAACAAGTCAGATCAGGCTCATTTTCGGTTTCATGCACACTGATGAATATATGCCTATGAAGATACCCTGAGGGTACCAAGCTTGTTCTTCAATTTATTTTAGGTCAAGACCAGGTCATTCTAGGTCACGGAAACTTTATATTTTATCGGTCAGGTAACACATTTTTTATATTCCATCTAGGCCATATATTTCGAAATCAATGTCGTCTGTCATTTGAGGCCATTTTTAGCGAAATACCTATAGTTGAGGTCAGAATACTTTCAGGTAAAACAGGTGAAATTTTAAGCTCAAATTTTTCAACAAAAAAAGTAAATATCAGAGGAAAGCATCAGAATCAGTCAGTTGCCTTTTGAAACACGATGGTGCTATTTATTTTGTTGTAAGATGTCAAAAAGTACTGAAAAAATTATTTGTCAATTTGTAGGTGCCATGGTATTTTTACTACAAAGTTTAGGTATAACTTTGCTATTTTTGGAGATATCGGCCTAAAATTTCCGAAAATGTCATTGGTATGAGTTCTATCACATATATTCCGGTTTTTCGAAAAGATACAATTTTAAAGAAAATATTCAAATATAAAACTTTTCATTATGATATGTAATATTTTCAAAATTATAAAAATTTCAAAACCCGAGATAGCTTGTGTGATAATTATTTGTGTTCTGAGTCCTCTCATGCAAATAAATTTGATCTAGCTTAAAAACTAAGCTCTTGAGAGCAATTGTCGGAGTTCATTTTTTTTTTCATCAAAATCGGCGGAACAACGGGGTCGAACAAAATCGGCCGGCCCTGTAGAGCCCCCTCTCCCAGTCATGCGAGGGCTAAGGGACACTGTTCGGATTAAATGAAGAACGTGAAAGTTATTAAAGATTGGGATAAATTGAAGGTTGCCATCCGTAAGCACACTGATCGTAATTCGTAAGTTGCACGCTTTTTAGCTCGTGCTTTTCTGTGTACCTACATGGTTTATGCATCAGCCAAGAAGCTGAGGTTAAGAGAGCAGGGAAGGGTGATACAAATTAATGCATTTCACCCAGCAAAGTTCCGAGGGGTGACGCAAGGGTAAAATTTCGCTGGAAAAAGTTGTCTTTTAACAAAAAGGTAACATTCTTAATCAATTCAGACTCAATTGAAGCAAAACAAAATTGAAGCAAAATTGACAAAATTGAAGCAAGTGACCATCCCACCTTAACCCTCGCCCGTATTGGTGTTTTTCCAGCCGCGAACGTATACGGGGGGGGGGGTCCGTTTGACCCCCCCCCCTTGCCGTTTCGCCCCTGATCGGGCTAGAGCTTCGCGGAATAAATGAGCGTGCTGCCCGTGACGAGAGGAAGCCGATTGTAGTGTCCACCGCCGTCTCCGGATTCCGATGTATTCTCACAAACTCGCGGTGCAAAACAATATATTCCTGCCCGGGGCCGGGATGATTCAATAAATGTCACCGAGGTTTTTTAGCGAAAACTCCGAGGGCCGTTTGGCCCGAGATGATTTTGCTAAAAAAGCGAGGTGACATTTATTGAATTCCCGGCCTTAGGGCTGGAAGGTGTTTCCCATACCTGCCAAAAAGCTCACAACTATATGATAGTGACGTCAGCAGCCGTGTGGTTCAACGTGTTTAACCACACCCCTTGAACCACACGGCTTGTAATATTAAAGCATTGCATTAAACTTTGAAAAGTGTGGTACAGTGCACGTGCCGTTTAAATGCCTGGATGTCTCGATTTAATCATGCAATGTAGCAGGTATGGGAAACTAAGGCACTGCCGTGCTGTGCGGCCGGGCGGAGCCTCTCGACTACTGGCTCTGACTGGAGCCGAGCAGGGTGCGGCCGCCTCACACTCGTATTACCGGGGGCCCGATGCCGACGGACACCCGATGCACTAGGTACTCGATACACTACACATTCCCCCCTCTCGCAAAAAAAAGGAACAGCATCACTGCGACACGTAGTAGTCCGGTCGTCTACAGACACGGTCGCTTCGCCTGGGACGCTGCACGCTCACATCGGCGGCGTCCGGCGACGGCTCGCAAGCTGTCTCGGTCGACGGGCGAGAAGCAGCGGCGAGCGAGGTCAGCGGGCCAGCGGCGTCGGCCTCGGAAGTCGTGGCGGTCGACGTGGTCTCGCCGGGCCCAGCGGGGGGAGATGCGGAGGGAGACGCCGGCGCGTATGGGAGACGGGCCAGATGGGCGGCGTTCCAGGTCCGGCCGTCAGCCAGACGGTACGTTGCGGGACCGACGCGCCCAGTGACTCGCACCGGAGACGTGAACCGACAGGACGTCTTCGAGCGGTGTCCCTGCCGTCTCACGCAGACGTAGTCGCCCTCAGTGATGCGCGGCGTCGTCACGCCACGGCGGCGGTCGTAGGACCTCTTGTTGGACTGCTGTCGGCGTCGAACTCGAGACGCCACACTGTCGGCTCCTGGTGTTGACGGCTGAATGACAGGCAGGTTCAGCCTCATCTGTCGTCCATGCAGGAGCTCTGACGGTGACTTCCCAGTTGTCGTGTGTGGGGTGGCTCGATACACCGCCAGGCTCTTGCGTACCTCGTCAATGAACGCTGCTGGTGGACAGTCTGTGATCCACGACTTGAACGTTTTGTTGAAGCGCTCTACGGCGGAGTTGCCTCTAGGCCAGTAGACGGACGATTTGGTGTGCTTCACCCCTCGGGCGGCCAGATACGCAGTGAACTCCCTGCTCGTGAACTGGGGCCCATTGTCCGTCACGATCTCGTCGGGATAGCCCTCTTTGGCCCACACAGTTGACAAGAACTTGATGACGTCTTCAGTCTCAGTCGATGACGTCAGGCAGGCTTCCGCCCATTTGCTTCTCATGTAGTCAATCAGAGTGATGGCGTAACGGGCAGTCGCTGGTGCTCCGTTGATTGGACCAACGATATCCATTCCCAGTTTCGACCAGGCGCGGTCCGGCAGGTCGACTGGCTGCATGGGCGCAGGGCGTGCGCGCTGGGAGAGGACTGCGTCGCTGTGCTGGCAGCGCTCGCAACTTCGGCACAGCTCCTCCACCTCACGGTTGATGCCGGGCCACCACGCCAGATTCCGCAGCGCCTGTTTCATGCGGACGATTCCGTCGTGCGCGCTGTGCGCCAGCTCCAGGTATCTGCGGCGGAGCTGAACGGGCACAACAACTTGTTGGGCTCCTCTCAGGATGACGTCGTCGTTGCGCACCCACAACTCGTGTCTCATCTTGAAGTACGGCTGGACTTCAACCGGGCAGGCCTTGGCGCTGCTCGGCCAGCCGCGCTTGATCTGATGACGCAGCTGCTGCAGCTCAGGATCAGCAGCTGACGCGGTGCGGACGTCTTGCTCGGTCAGCACGCTCTCTTCATCTGTCAGAAGAGCGATCACCTCTTCTTCAGCGGAGCTGTCTTCATGCAGGTCCGCTTCTTCGGCAGGAACTGGCATCCTGGAGAGGGCGTCTGCTGCAGGAGTTAGGTTCCGGCCAGGCACGTACTGGACTGTGTACGCATACGGCAGCAGGCGTGCCTGCCAGCGCGCGATCCTCGCGCCCGCTCTCCCCGAGAAGCTGGGCGAGAGCAGTGTCTGCAGCGCCGAATGATCTGTGCGGAGAGTGAACGGACGTCCCCACAGGTACAGTTTCCAGTGTTCCACGGCGAGAACAGCGCTCAGTGCTTCCAGCTCAGACACTGAGTAGCGCTGCTCGGTAGGGGTGAACGCCCGAGACCAGAACGCTACGGCGTTTTCTTCTCCATCGGAGCTCAGTTGTGTGAGTACAGCTCCAGCGCCCTTGCCACTGCCGTCGGACGTGACGAATGTAGGCAGGCTCTGGTCGAACGGCTTCAGTGTCGGGCTTGCAGCTATCTTCAGCTTGACCTCGTTGAAAGCTCGGTTCGCTGTGTCGTCCCAGACGAACTTGGTGCCCTTCTTCAGCAGCCGGTACAGTGGATGGACGGTCTCGGCGTACCCAGGGACGAACCTGAGAAACCATCCACACATCCCCAGGAACGACTTCAGCTCCTTGGCGTTCTCCGGCGGTGGTGCGTCAGTCACGGCCTTGATCTGTGACTGCAGTGGTGTGACTCCCGACGCAGACAGCGTGAAGCCACAGAAGTCGACAGCTGCTTTGCTGAACACAGACTTCTCTCTGTTGACTGTCAAGTTGGCCTCCTTCAGTCGGGCCATGACGCGCCGAAGACGGTCGTCGTGTTCTTCCTGTGACACTCCCACGACCGCGACGTCGTCCATGTAGTGAACACATCCCGGGATGCCGTCCAGCAGGTTGTCCAGCAATCTCTGGAACGCAGATCCTGCCGAGACCAGACCAAACGGAACCCTCGTGAACCGTCCTAGGCCTCGGTGAGTCAGGAACGTGGTGAGCTGACGGGAAGCAGGCTCCAGCTCCAGCTGATGGTATGCGCTCTGCAGGTCGATAACTGTGAAGATGTTGCCCTTCAGCTGGTCTTGGAGCTCCTCTGCCGTCGGCAGGGGATGAACTTCGGCGATGACCTGTCGATTCAGGTCCCTGAGATCCACGCAGATGCGCAGCTTCCCGTTCCTTTTCCTGCTGACGACCATCGGGTGAACCCAGTCGCTGACTTCGACCGGTTCGATGACTCCTTCCTCCTGGAGTCGGTCCAGCTCGCGGCTGACCTCTTCACGAACAGCATACGGGAGTCGGCGGAGCTTGTGACGCACCGGTACAGCATCAGGACGGAGAACAATCTTGTGCTGGTAGCCACGGACTGTCGTCAGTGAGCATATCTCGCCAGGGTCGGGCTGAGACGGTGGCGGTTCCGGGACTTCTGCGCTCCCAGTGACCGCCAGCTGATCGATTGCCCCACTCGCGGGGTGCAGGTTTACGTCCAACTGCTTCAGCAGGTCCAGTCCCATGACGGCTTCTTCACCGTCGGAATCTATGATGAAGAACTCTGTGTTGGCTCGCCGTCCGCGGTAGGTCACCAGCGCTGGCAGCGTGCCAAGCACTTGAAGCTGGTGTCGACCAAAACCGAACAGACGAGCAGACGTTCTATTGAGATGACTGCCTTTGAAGAGACGTCTGGCGATGCCGAGTCCTAAAGCGGACACCGTGGCACCCGTGTCAACTTGCAGATTCACGGTCTGCGTGATACCTGGTACCTCCATCTGTACTTCGCACATCATCTTATCAGTATTTGGTACGGCGCAGCAGAGAACAGTCAGCTCATGACACCTTCTGTCGTTGTTCCGTTCACCAGACCAGCAGACCACGGCAAAGTGACCCGTCCGCCCACACTGCCTGCACGTGGCCCCGGTAGCGGGACACCGACCGCGCTCATTATGCTGGCGCCGACCGCAGCTGGGGCACGTGTCCGGTTGCAGCTGGGCAGGTCCGGGGCGACGGTCGGCTTGCAACTGGGCAGGGGCGGGGCGGCGGTCGTCTTGCCGCCGGGCGGGTCGCCAGGGCCGGCGCCCGCGGCGCTGACGAGCGTCAGATATCTGATGCAGTGACTGCGCTCCGTCGGCGGCGGGCCGCGCCGGCCCGGCCATGGCGGTCGCCTCGCGTCGGGATCGCTCGAATGCCTCGGCGATCTCCAGAACGCGGTCCAGGGTCAGGCCCTTATCCTGCAGAAAACGCTCGCGGAGAATCGGATGCACTGTTGCTTCCACGACTTGGTCACGTATCATTGCGTCTGTCATTTGTCCAAACGAGCAGTTTACTGCCAGGCGGCGCAGCGCCGCCACGTAATCGGCCGTCGGCTCGTGCGACTCTTGCCGTCGCTGCCGGAAGAGGAACCGCTCCGCGATCACGTTGACCTGAGGTTCATAAAACTCGGCGAGCTGCCGCTCAGCCGCATGGAACTCGTCTTCGTCTTCTCTCCTCGGCTGGACCGGTAGGGTACGGTACACCCGTTGCGCCTCGGCGCCGACACAGTGCAGAAGGAGAGCCGTCTTCCTCTCCGTGCTGTAGGCCTCACCTCCCAGGGCAGTCAGGTAGTTGTGGAAACTGAAGATCCAGTCACTCCAGGGCAGTGCTGGTTTTCCTGGTCTCGCCAGGAACGGAGTTGGCGGCGACACCCCCTCGACGTTCATCGTCGGTAGTATTCAGGATCTCATCCTCGTCGCCAGATGTAGTGTCCACCGCCGTCTCCGGATTCCGATGTATTCTCACAAACTCGCGGTGCAAAACACTAAGGCACTGCCGTGCTGTGCGGCCGGGCGGAGCCTCTCGACTACTGGCTCTGACTGGAGCCGAGCAGGGTGCGGCCGCCTCACACTCGTATTACCGGGGGCCCGATGCCGACGGACACCCGATGCACTAGGTACTCGATACACTACACCGATGATACCCAATTTTAAGGTCCTAGGTCATTGGTTGACCTTGCAGGTCAGGTCAATGACCCAAACGTCGGGAAAATCGGGACCTGTTAGAACGTCGTAAAGTGTGGCTGCTATGCGGTTTTTCGGGGTGCTGATCACGAATATCATATTAGTTTTGATCACAGATGATGTCTTCATGCATTTAGTCCAGGTCGGGTCAGGTCAGGTCAGGTCAACCAGTAGGAGTCCTGCCGGGTATTCCTAGTAGGTGTCAACCGCCTCTGACAGCTTCGTAACATGTTACGAAGGCACCAAAACTTCTTCGTAAATGTTCATATGGTTGCTAAATTCGAATTCAGCTCCAAAAACTGGCCTAGAAACATGTAAAACTCGAAAAAGTGAACCGAGGTCATCAAAGGTCAATGACCTGACCTGACCTTCAGGTGACCTTGACACCCACCCTAATGCATGGGGGCAGCATCATATCACATGTTTGAACGCTTGAAACCACGAAAAGACTGCAAAAGCGCGGCTAATGCGAGCCGACATACGCCGAATCGCGATCCCGGCCAAACATGGTCTCGAAAAGTAGGTCACAGGTCAAAGGTCATTTGGGTCAGCGTCATGAAATTTTCAGGGTAGGTGTAAAATAGATTAACGCGAGGGCATTGAAAGTTTCGTCACGATCGGCCGCTTTTTACGCGAGTTATTCGCGAAAAACCATGGGGGGGGGGTCCGTTCGACCCCCCCCCCCTATACGGGCGAGGGTTAACATAAGTTTTGAGTTGAGATAGCCAAATTGGTGGCCATGGCCTGCAAATACCTACCGGTTTGTGCACTCACAACATCGAAAAATGCTTTAATTCGGAGATATGGAATTTCAAACTTGCAGTTTTCGGATTCTAAGGGGCTAATGCATTGAGATGCCCCCTTAGAATTTGTGACGTCAGCGGTGATCTAACGATTTTAAAACCTTATACTAACATCTTTGTAAAGCATTGGTGGTATATGCTATTTGCGCGCAACATCTGCCGCGAACGCCGCACTTCCAAAATGAAGTCGCTAGGAACAGCGGAGATCCTAAAAATGTAAACAAAAGTAAAAGTCTAATATCTTGAAAACCGGTGAATATTTTTTCGGTGAAATTTGGTAGATATTCGTTTTTGCTCTTTCTGAACCGAGCGAGATCACTTTCATGCCAATTCATTAACATTTTTGAAGGTGGGAGGGTCCCTTTAAAGGATTTAACCAAAAACAACGTTTTTGTAAGTTGAGTACTGTTTGAATAACCCTCGCCCTGGCAGGGGGGGGGGGGGTCGATGCGACCCCCCCTAAGGTTTTTCGAAGATAGCGTAAAAACGGCGGCGCGCAGCGCCGCCAAATTTGGCACAGCTTATGGGGCAACCTTTTACATATGACCTGAAAATTTCAGGTCCAACATAAAGTTCGGTTTTTTTGAGGTCACTGACCTGAGGTCAGTTAGAGGTCATTACGTCGTAATGTTAAGCCTATGGGAAAATACTGAATTCGGAAAATACTGGAGATATCCGCTTCGTTCTATCATTTTTGTGCTTTGAAACCACAGTACTTAACAGCAGGTCACTTGGTGCTTCTTTGTTTGGTGTACTTATCCATGGGTCAGGTCAAATGAGGTCAACTGAGGTCAAATGACGTTTTTGCCAATAACTTGGCACATAATGACGCTAGAGCTTAAAAATGGTATCATTGTGTTCCTGGTGATCAGCCGAATCGAATGATATACGATATGACGCAATTTGGTTAACTTGAACTTAATTTAATAATTTAAGTTTACATTTAAGAAAAACTTTAAGTACACTTAAGCAAGCTAAAATGTATATCATTCGACGCGCCTTGACGTGCTGAGTTCACTGGTGCTTTTCTTTTTGCTCTATCTTAATTAGATCAAAAGTTATAAGCGAAAAACTTTTGACCTGTTTTTAGCGAAATTTTTACATTTATACCCCCCAAAACCCCCCTAAATATTGACCTAGAGCAACCAAATTTGCACAGGGGCGAGAACTCCAGGGGGCCCACCTACCTACTAAATTTGGTGTTTCTAGGTGCCATAGGAGCCAATCGCGAGGGGGGGGGGGTCGCATCGACCCCCCCCTGCCAGGCCGTGTTATGAAAAATGCCCTGCCAGGGCGAGGGATAAGATACACAAAGGAGTAAAAACGAGCGATTGAATTTGGCTAAAGTATACTTTTCTACTTTGGTATTCACACCATTTCGCCAAAAAAAATTGACGGCAGGGTCTTTTCTTTTTTTCCCACAAAATAACCAGCCGAATCATACCTGTGGCAGGACCGGCAGCAAATGTCGCTCCGCTCCTCACCAACTTGGTTTTGTTTCTCAGCACCGACTTGGCGCCAGCGCTTGGCCCTCCAGTGCTTCTCCATTGTACTCAGCGGGGACCACACCTGTGTGACAGTCTGCTATGGACTAACCTACTTAGTAGTCCCTACACACTTGTGGCCGACTCTGCGAGCTTCATATTCTTTTTTACTAAACATGAAACACTTCTTTACCCCCCCTCCAAAAAAAAAATAAAATAAAATAACAAAGCTTCACAAAACCGGTAGCTCAGTCAGTAAAGCGCGTTGGACTCCGCATGCGGTCAGAGCACGCGTCCAGCTGCCCATTTCATAAAAGGGCGTAAAATGCGACTGACGCAGTTTTCCACGCATTCTGCTGCATGTTATGACAGAACAGTCTCATTAATTGATTGCTTCAGCTGCATCATTTTGTCACCTTGTGTAAAAAATTCATTTCTTTGTCACTCTAGAATCGTCATGAAAATCATTAATTGTTAATCAATAGTGAATAGTCGTTAAATCGTTATTGTGATAAAATTAGACACATCAATTACCCCGAACATTAAAAATGGCGGGCGCATTTTTAAACCTTTGCAGCGGTTCAAAAGGATCGTAAGTGGGGGACCAAAATTGCATTTATTGCACACATAGGTGTCGATTTGTAAAATTTTGGGTGTGCCCGGGCACCCCCAATGCTGAGTTGGGCACCCCCCCCCCCCCAAGGGGCTCTGGGCACCCACAACCAAAGTTGGTACTGGCATCACTGTTACGATTCTTTGAACGCATTGTTTTCTCTAATTCATAGGCGCGGGAACGGGGGGGGGGGGCAGTGGGGACAGCTTACCCCCCCCCAACCATGGGGCCGTGGGGGCGGTGCCCCCACATGCCACAGCTTAAACCTTCCAGGCGGTGGGGGGATTTTTTTGCCCCCCCCCCTTTAGTTTTTTCAATATATCCCGAGAACCGCTGCGCCGATCGTCACCAAACTTTCAGTACCCTCCCGGGAGCAGCTAGCGCACATGGTGACCAAAATTTTTTTCTAAAGGCTATGATAGGTTGGCTGCTAATGACGTCAGAGTGACGTCATTTTTGCCATTTTCGACCCCAAAAAAAAAGTTTCGCGGGAAGAGCTGTCAGGCCTACAGCTTTAGAGATACAGAAAAATGTTTCAGACATAAAAGGTGTGGCATTAAAAGGGCTACAAAACTTTCATTTTGATTTTTCATTTTTTTTTATTTTGACCCCCAAAAATAAAAAATAGATTTTTTGAATATAATAGCCAAAAAATCCAAAAAAGTTTTTTGAATTTCGAAAAAACCGGAATACATGTGATAGTCCCTACCGCTTTCTATCTACATACCAAATTTGAGATCAATACCTCTTTTTTTGGCCAAGTTATAGCGAAAAAGCTGTTCAAAATTGATGACGTCAAATTTTCAAACTAAATTTTTAGCAATTCTAGACCTTGTAGCGCAAAACAAAGACCACCATTAGACTCCCCATGACAAGCTGCATCGAATCGATACCCATTTTATGCAAAAATATCAACTTTGAAATTTGACCTTTTTTGACCTGACCTTGACCTGACCTCCACCAGAAAGTGACCTAAACCGTACCTGATGGTCTTATAACCAACACCATTGAGTTGGAAATGAAAAACTGGCCATAAAATATGCATCGCATAACCTTAGTAAAGTTGGGCTCATGTGGTGACCCTTGGTGACCTTTGGTGACCTGACCTGTGACCTGACCTGGTATGACCAGTGACCTCTAATAGCAACATATGTACTAGACAACTGACGCCTTATCGCTGATTTTCGACAAAATGCGTTTTACTCGGTGTTATAGCGCTTTCCCTAGTGAACGGTGAAACATTTTATCTTTGACCTGACCTGTGACGTCATCGGTGACCCCGAGGTCAATGAAATTTGGTTTCCTTTAACAAATTTGACAGGGCTATCGAACGCCGTTTGAATTTTCCGGATCTGTTCAGTAGTCTCGGAGATACGGGGGGGGGGGGCAAAAAAATGTCCCCCACCGCGCGGAAGGTGGCTGGTAGGCCCACCGCCTGCCGGTTTAAGACGGAATATCGCACTTTTTTGCAAATGTTTTCTTTTTTATGAAAACGCCAAAGGATGAAAAATAAGTGGCCTAAAACCGGCGAGAAAACTAGGTTTGGGGGTGCCCTAGGTTGGTTTCAATTATGGTGTGCCCCTCCCCCCCCCCCCAGTATGAAAGAAGTTCCCGCGCCCCTGCTCTTATTACCGTACATCAGAATGCGTACCATTGTTTAAAAATGGACACAATTTTTCGCTTTATTTATACCAGACAGCAACATTTGGTAGCGATCGACGCATTCGTGCCGCGTCAATGGGTTTTCGGTTCCGGACGTCCTGAAGTGCTTTGAGTGGCGAGATAGTCTTTTGGTCCGAAATATCATAGTTTACCTAACCCGCGCATCAACGGGGATCCTCATTCCGCGCCAACTTCACACCGACGGGGGGCGGATACCTACTCCCCGTGATATCTCGAGAACGAAGCGAGATAGAAACAAGCAGTAAATGGCATGGGATACAATTACAGACGGACAAAGTCTACAATTTTTACTGAGGACATTTTCAGGTCAGGTAAAAAACGACGTCACAGGGGTAAAAAAGTCAAAATAGCGGCACTTAAGGTAGACAGTTTTTTCACGAATAACGATTGAAGTACCAATGTCTGTCATACCCACACCGAGTGGCTGATTGCTTTGAAAATTTCACCGATTGATAAGGCCAACAGTTTGTACAAAATGTATATCTCGAAACTTCGATACCGGTGACCTAAGGTCAGGTCAATTTTGCCACCTCTCCATTACATATAAGTCCATGGGATAATTCTTCGGAATGCTTGAGACGAGGCATTAGTATCACGGATGTTAGTTGTTGGACTTCTGTTTCCGTCTTGAGTTGAGATGTTAGTTTCAAAACATTTCGGCCAGTTACTTCTCCGGCTGTCGTCAGTTGTTTTTTGGTCCATAGAAAGATCTTGGGCGTTGGTGGCGTTGCGCCGTACGCGTCATACCTTATCGAAAGCTCCTGTGGTCAGCGGGAAATGATCTCGGGTCGCCCCGGTGACAGGCGACAGTTGTAACTAATACTCCACCGCTCGAGGCAGACATAGCAGCCAGACTAACGAACATCTCACCTCAAGACGGGGACGAAAGTCCGACATCTACAGTGTCAATGGAAGGAAATTAAAATGCGTTTTTCTGGACGGACACCATTCTGAACACTTTCAAACACCTATTAACAATTCAACATGACACACTGAACTGGAAAATGACACCCGACGTGAAAATGACGTGATCCTTTCTTATATCCCTGAGGTCATCTCAGGTCACAAAAGGGAGCAACAGTTTTTCTTTAATAACTTCTGGTAGGCGCATGCTAGAGCGATGTTCGACTGAACGGATCGACTGACATGCAACGTAACCTTTTCCGGTCAGGTCTTGACCTTGACCCGGGGTCAAATTTCAAAATGAAATTTCAAGGTCAAACTATAGTTTATTCGACGCGTCTTGATAAGAATATGATGGCTGGCAAAATAAATGCCATGACTTTCTCGAGTAAAAAGCTATGGCAGAAAAAATAACTTTTTCATAAGTGGCCATTATTGGAGTTTTTGCCCTGTGCTGGAGAGTTTATGCTAAGCCGTTGACTTGAGGTCAAATCTGAGGACTACTTTGGCGAAAGACCGTTGAAAGAGCTATCGAATGCGCTTTCCGCGGCTCTGCAGCTCTATAAGTTCGCAAATTATGCGCCAGGTTTTTGAAAAAGTGTTCAATAACAATCCAAACTTGACTTGTTATGACCTCTGGCCACCTGAGCTTTGACCTGACCTTATAAAGACCAAGTATTCTCTTCATTTTAACTGTCCTTCCAATGCCGCCTACCGCATGTCGCACGTGGCCCAGGAGCCGAGTTAGACGGGGGTGTTCAGACACACACCCCCGGCCCGGCGCGGAAGGCGCTGAGCACCGGCCCAGCGCGGGTAAAACTGCTCCGTCTCCGTCTTTACTGGGTAGGCAAACACACTCCACTGGGTGGGCAAAAATCGCTACTGGGTGGGCGATTGCACACCCATTTAACATGTTACCTATCCGAGGCCCTGATACTAACACAATGCAGTTTTATCTAAAAGAATAGCATATGAGGTCTGCCTTAACCCTTGCCCGTGTTGGTGTTTTTCCAGCCGCGAACGAGGGGGTGGGGGGGGGGGGTCCGTTGACCCCCTTTCTGTTTCGCCCCTGATCGAGCTAGAGCTTCGCGGAAAAAACGAGCGTGTTTCCCGTGACGAGAGGAAGCCGATGATACCCAATTTTAAGGTCCTAGGTCATTGGTTGATCTTCCAGGTCCCAAAAAAGGGAAAATCGGGACCTGTTAGAACGTCGTAAAGTGTGGCTGCTATGGGGTTTTTCGGGGTGCTGATCACGATTATTATGTTAGTTTTTATCACAATGATGTCGTCATGCATTTAGGACAGGTGGGGTCAGGACGGGTCAGGTCAACCAGTGGGGTCCTGCCGGGTATTCGTATTAGGTGTCAACCGCCGACAGCTTCGTAACATGTTACGAATGCACCAAAACTACTTCGTAAATGTTCATGTGGTTGCTAAATTCGAATTCAGCTCCAAAAACTAGCCTAGAAACATGTAAAACTCGAAAAAGTGAACCGAGGTAATCAAAGGTCAATGGTCATCAAAGGTCAATGACCTGACCTGACCTTCAGGTGACCTTGACAGTTGACACCCACCCTAATGCATGGGAGCAACATCATATCACATGTTTGAACGCTTGAAACCACGAAAAGACTGCAAACGCGCGGCTAATGCGAGCAGACATACGCCAAATCGCGATTCCGGCCAAACATGGTCTCGAAAAGTAGGGCACAGGTCAAAGGTCATTTGGGTCAGGGTCATCAAATTTCAAGGGTACGTGTAAAATTGATCAACGCGAGGGCACTATTGAAAGTTTCGTCGTGATCGACCGCTTTTACGCGTTTTTCGCGAAAAACCGAGGGGAGGGTCCGTTCGACCCCCCCCCCCCAATGTTTACCGGCGAGGGTTAAAGCTCTGGGCACCCCCAACCATTTTCACAAATCGATACCCTTGATTGCACACCCATGTGGTCTGCTTTCAGCTGGTTTATACTGGATCGATCTGGATCTCATGACGGGCTCGACACATGCGCTGGTACACATGCGGTTCCCACCGCTACGCACAAAAGGGCTATTGTTCATTTTCAATAATTGGCCTATTCACACTCACCTGTACCGCAGCGTTTGTTCTTAGGTATTTCATAAAACTAATACAGCGTAGTATGTACCCTTTTACGGCCAAATATGCAGTTCAGTAATCGTGCAACCAATTTCGACAGATTGAAACTCATTTTCAGTGATGAGCGATTTTAGTTTCGCCGGACTGGACTACGTCGTCATTTCCATTGGAATTTGGTAGACGACATTTGCTTTTGAAGCTGACCAGCCTAGCCTCACATGTGGGACCTTATTAGGTAGTGACATCGTTGAGTGGCTGTGTGACTCAGTTCCGCTCTGCAGAAATCTTTCCAGTCATTTATTTTTGGTTTTAAGTTCTTTTGAAATATAAACCACATCAGTCCAAATGATCATCGAGTCCCGGTGTTAAGGCACAGACGCAAGAAGCGTCAGTGAGCTGTACCCAAAATAGATGTCTTTATGCAAAGCGATTCCCGAAGTTGTTTTATATCCTGAGTGATCAGTGGTATGTTTTTTTGTGTTTGCCATGTTTTTGGTCACAAACATGTACATTGTTATCAGTATCAGACTTAACCCTCGCCCGCACATGTCATTTTCCCATCCTAGAACGCACATGGGGGGGGGGGGGTTGCCACCCCCCCCGCGCCATTTCGTTCCTGTTGGAGATAGAGCTTAGCGGTAAAGACCAAAAAGATTCTTTGGGAAGAGACGAATCCAATGATACCCAGTTTTACCTTCTCAGGTCAGTCATTGACCTTCCAGGTCAGGTCAAACTAAAAAATGTTGCTGTTTTGGGTCACCGTTTGATATCAAGTGCGCTGCTTATCATATACCGATGACGATGCCGTTTTCTGGTGCCAAGCCACCTAGAACCTCTTTCTCACACTACCCGACCAGGTTTTTGCTGCTGAGGTCATTTCAGGTCAAGTTAGGTCAAGGTCAATTATATGTGTTTGTATGTCTGTGTGTGTCTGTGTGTATACTGATGTGTGCACCGATTGTTTTTGGGTCCATATTATACATGAAATCATGATCTGAGAAGCTTTTACCAAAAATGCAGTCAAAAAACTTCACAAAAAGTAAATTCCGCTTGCCTAAAACGCAATTATCTTAGATGACCTAGGTTGACCTTGACCTTGACCTTGACATCTGTACATCGTCGAACAACATGTTCCATGATAGGTGGGAGGTAAGACTGGTAAAAGAGGCCGAAATCAAGGTGTCAAAAGCTCACAAGGCCCATAGCCAACGCAAGATGTCGAGAATTGGCCATTTGGGTCATGACATGACCTGAAAAACAAGGTCATATCTCCGAAACCAAAAGTCACAGAAACTTGAAATTTTCAGTGGACATCAAGAAAGGATAGAGGAGCAGCTATACGAAAAATCAGCCTTCTAACTCCAAAAATGTTGAGTGCAGAGCAGAAAGACTACCTGGGGGGTGGCAACCACCCCCCCCCCCATGTGCGGGCGAGGGTTAAAACCAAAAATGTGAAGGAATAGTCTGGGTAAACTTTTTTGGGGACACCCTGTATATTATTCCTAAAGATGTTATGTATCTATGCAGGCTCTTAGTATCCCTCACTTATTCTTCACGGGGATTCTGCACCTCTGGCGGGCTCTTAACCCGCGCCGGGCCGGTGCTCTGAGATTCCGCGCCGGGCCGGGGGGGTGTCTGAACACCCCCCCCTTCTAACTCGGCTCCTGGGCCACGTAGCGACACGCGGTAAGCGGCAATCGAAAGAACGTCCAAAATAAGGACGAAAACACTTCGGTCATTTTTTGGGTCAGGTCAAAGGTCAGGTCACCAGAGGTCACCAAAGGTAAAATGTTGACTATTTCAACATTTTGGAAACTGCCAACGGCTATCTCGGGAACCGATAGAGCTACAGCGCCGCGGAAAAGCGCATTCGATAGCCCTTTTACAGGCCTTTCTGAGTAATGCTCTCAGATTTGACCTCAGGTCAACGGTTTAGCCTCCAGAGGACAAAAACTCCAAAAATAGCTGTTTTTACGAAAATCGGTTTTTCGGCGATAACTTTTGACTCAAAAGAGCCATGACATTACTTTTGCCAGCATCGTGTTCCTCTCGTCGAGACGCGTCGAATGAACTATAAGTTGACCTTGAAAGGTCAACTTGAAAATTTGACCTCAGGTCAAGGTCATTACCTGACCGGAAAAGGTCATGTTGCATATCAGTCGATCCGCAACGTCGAGCCGAACACATCTAAGGCGTTTTCAGCGCTCTAGGACGCCTCTATCAGAAGTTATTAGCGAAAAACTGTTAGATTCTGTTCGTGACCTGAGATGACCTCGGGAACATAACGAGGGGTCACGGTTGCCATTTTCTGGTTCAGTGTGTCAATTTTACCTACATCTCGATGTTTGAGAGTGTCTATAATGGCGTTCGTGCAAAACAGACGCTTTTCAATTTTCTCCCATTGACTTATAATGGAGAGGCCGCAAAATTGACCTGACCTTAGGTCACCGATATCAAAATTCCGAGATATACATTTTATAGATACTGTTGCTCTAATCAATCGCTGAAAGTTTCAAGGCAATCGATCAATCGGTGTAGCTATGACGAGCATTCTTATTTTTTCTGAGGTGAGGTCACTTGGCGTGACCTGGTGACCTGACCTAAGGCGACCTGGGTCTGAAATTTTCACAACATGTGCGGAAAAGATGTACGAACAGGTGTGCCAAAAACGGCGGCGCTCCGCGCCGCCGTTTTTGAGATATCTGCGAAAAACCGCAGGGGGGGTGTTCAAACACCCCCCCCCGGCCCGGCGCGGGTTAAGGGTCCACGCTAATGTCCGGGAACTCTAGACGGGCTCCTTTGGGTCCTTCTAGGGTGCGGAAAACGTTCTGTCATATGCATGCTAACCTCGCCTACGAGCGCTGCGGCTGAGTTCTGGGCAGCGAATAGCCGCAGGCGTGACCTTCGGTGACCTAGCCACCTGGCTGGAGGGCAGAAACTACCAGCTGTTCACGGTCAGTCATGGAAAGGCAGGCTAAACGACGCCTAAAAGGCGCACATCGTGAAGACGTGGGAGGCGATGGACCCCGCCTACATCTTCAAGACATGCCAGTCTTTTCACCCCTGTGTGGAGAAGGTCATTACCGCTGAGGGGGGTTATATTGAGTAAGGGGGGAGTGAAAGCATGTGGTAAGATGTGGCAAACCAGTGTTTGGTGGTTTTATTAAATATAGCTGCTCAGGTTGCATTTGTTTGTGAAAATGCGGAGGTATGACAGAACCTTTTCCGCACCCTGTAGTTCGCTAATATAAGATGGCTCAACGTGCGGCCGTACGTAACTCATGAGGTATATACCCCACGGCAGGTCCAACGGTCGCTGAGGAGTCTCACCTTTGTTTATTTTTGCCAAGAAACGTTTTATTTTTTCCCCGTTTTTAAAGATACCCTCAAACTCTTAACTTTATGAATAGATAAGATTCGCATTGAAATCTTAGGGGGCACACTACTGGTACTGATGCTCGTACGTACCTCTTTTGCATGCATCTTTTACGCATGCTTTTCTTGTCACGGCATCGCCCCCCCCCCCCGCTTAGCAAGTTTGACTGACAGGGAACAGGGATCGGTCATGAGTTACCACCCCTAAACCGCAAGTCGGTATTCGTCAGTGGCCGTGCCCAGTGACTATTTCACCGATGACCATTGAAACGCTATTTAACCCGCGCGGGGCTGGGGTCTCCAGCCGAACGCGCGGGGCTGGGGGGGGGGTAAACTTTACCCCCCTGTTATCTCCCGAACTAATGGTCCGATTTGGAAAATTCAAACGCCAATCGAAAGCTCTCATCACGAACTACTAAAAACACGTACTTAATTTAAAGTTTGAGGTCAAGGTCAAGGTCAGGTCAAGGGTACAAATTGCAAGTTTCTACAGTATCGGCCTTGCACCGTAGTTGCCGAAGAATGGAGTCATGGACTGAGACTGATCGCCCAAAACGTGTTCTTAGGCTACCAAGACAATATTAGTTGCATACAATATCATTCAGAGGTCAAGGTCAAGGTCAGGTCAGGTCAGGTCAGGTCACCAAAAAACAAAATATAGAAAAGGGCATGTGCGACACATGTTTTATGGGTCATTTTACTCATAGAATTCAATAGGCACACTCAATAAGTGATATGGACCACCTCTGGATGAATTTCAGGTCAAGGTCAGGTCAAGGTCAGGTCAAGTGAGGTCAAATTTTGAAGTTGGTTGTTAAGGCCTAAAAAGGTGTCTATCTGATGCAGTTTTTCACGGCGAATCAAATGGTGCTATTTTTGTTTCCGTACGAGGTCTAGAACTTCCAAAAAAGTCATTTTTCAAAAATTTTGTGTGTCGTTGCGTCATAAAATTTTGAATAACTCCCACATTTTTGAACCGATTCTTCTAAAATTTGGTATGTAGGTGCACATAGACCACTTCTCTGACATATATTCCGGTTTTTTCGATAGACTCAAAATTTTGGATTTTATAATGATTTTCCCAAAAAAATCTGTTTTTTGAAAAAATTTAGGCCAAAATCCAAAATTTTCAAAAAACCGAGATAGCCATTTGATAGACAAAGTAAAATTACGTATAACCTTTTTTGTTACGTCTTGATTCCTTTACAAATGAAGATGTTAGCGGCGTTTGAACTTTTGCCGTTTTTGAGGCGAAAATGGCGAACATGACGTCACTAAAACGTCAATTTCTCAAAAATTTTCCGACGGATTTCGCTCAAATTTTCAGGAAAGGTGTCAAATTGATGTAAGAAAAGGTACTGAAAGTTTGGCGGCGCTGCGCGCCGCCGTTTTTGAGATATCGCAAAAATTCGCGAGGGGGGGTAAAATTTACCCCCCCCCAGCCCCGCGCGGGTTAATGAAGAAGCACTTTTTAGAGAATAAGAATATGAGGCACTCAGCACCACACAGCACCAGCCACAAGTGCGTAGGCCTTCTGCGGTTAGTCCGTAGCAGACCATTGCGCAGCTGTGATCCACACTAATACACACAGACACAATGGAGCAGCACTGACAGGTGGAACGCCGACGCTAAGTCTGTGCTGAGAAGCAAAAGCGCGCTGGTGACGAGCGGAGCGGCATTGGCTGGTGGCCTTTCCACAAGTAAGATTCGGCTATAGTTGTTTTGCGATGATAAATGAAAAATTTGCCGTATGATTGTACATTAAGGTGCGCCATAAAGAATTACCTACCAGTATAACGCCTTTTGGGGCGACTAACGGAGCGAGCGAGAGGGGTGACCCTTGCACGTGCGAAATTTCGAGGGGGTACCTCCAGCTGACTTGTGCACGGCACCCTACTAACCGGTCTCTAGCGATATGCCAAATTTGAGCACAATCGGCCCAGCCGTTCTCGAGATCTGGAAGCGGCACTCTGCACGTGCGCACGTGCAAATGGGTCCCAACTGACTTTTGCACGGCACCCTACTAACCGGTCCCTAACTGTGTACCAAATTTGAGCGCAATCGGTCGAGCCGTTCTCGAGATCTGGAAACGACCCCTGCACGTGCGCACGTGCAGCAGCACCCCAACTCTGGCACATGGATGTGCATTGCCTAGTGGGTGCCTACCTACATGCCAACTTTCAGCGCAATCGGCCAAGTAGTTACCGAGATATTGCAACAATTACAAAAGTGACACCTCTTCGTTTTGCACGTGGCAGTTGGCACGTGCATAAGGGGTCACCCACATGCATCGGGAATAGTCCAATACTTGGTAGAAGGAATGAAGCTACCCTACAAAAATTACCGCGTGTAAATCGGTCAAGTGGTTGCTGAGATATAAGCGTCGCAGAATCGTGACCACGGCCGGCCGGCCGGCCGGCCGCTCATACTAAAAAAATTCCGTTATTCTACGTAAGACTCCGCTCGCTTCGCTCGCTCCGTAATTACCTACCCTACCTACTAGATGCCGGCAGCGCTCTTGCGTTGCCTTGGGACAGAATATATATTACTGACCGGGCCGACGAAATTATTTGGAAACGAGGTTTGCAAAATTGACGTAGGCCCGAGTGCGAAGCACGAGGGCCGGAGTCAAATTTTGCAAACCGAGTTTCCAAATAATTTCGTACGGCTGAGGTCAGTCAAGGAGGTCAGTAAGATTTTTCCTACATGCCGCATACCTGCTAAGTAGTTTCGACAGGTTTTGGTGATACTTTTATTAAATTGTTTTGTCCATAATTTCCTAACAGTGATTGCGCTACTGCTGAGTGCTGTGGATAAAGCTTTAAAGGAAATTTATAGAAGAAAATGCATCAAAACACCTTACTTCAAAAAGAATCGGGTCTGAAAATATCAACTCAGAATGGCACAACAACTAGATATCCAAGGAACGTAATGCATGAATAATTTGCCACGACATAAGAACAAGAAGAAGGTATAATAATCCTAGTGATTAAACGTAAATTTTCCAGTGCTCTTGCAAGAATCTTTTCTTTATTTATGTAATCGTACTTTGTTGATGCCCTATGGGTAAACTTTCGTGAAATACATTATATTTTCCATATTTTACATGTTTGTTTCGAGGAAAGGACTACAACTGTCAAATGATAACGCAATAACTTAGGCCCAAGGTCTCAGTAGACATATCAAACGAAGATAAGATAACAAGCGATAACGGATTTCGATTATTAGGCGCATATCTTAACATAATTTCGGCTTTGTAACCAATGCAAAATATTTCAAAACCCTTGATAAGCAAAGCAGATATTTTCTACCAAAAAATGTTAGTTTTCTAATTTTACGCGGCAACACTGGCGGATCCAGGGGGGGGGGCCACCGGGGCCATGGCCCCCCCCAAAAGCCTGAAAGGGGGGCCAACATATCTTTTGGCCCCCCCCCAAAACGCTTGAAGAAAAATTAATGTGAGATGGTTGCGTAGTAGATACCTACTAGAATCAGCAGCGTGATTCAATAGCGTAGAGAAAGTCAGGGGTGCGGGAACTACTTTCAGACTGGGGGGGGGGGGCACACCATAATAGAGATCAACCTAGGGTCCCCCCAAATCTAGTTTCTCACCGGTTTTAGGCCACTTATTTTTCATCTCTTGGCTTTTTCAACAAAAAAAAAGAAAACATTTGCAAAAGGGCGGTATTCCGTCTGAAAGTTGTGGTGGCACCGCCCCCCACTGGTGGATTCAGGGAGGGGGCCACCGGGGCCATGGCCCCCAAAAGCCTGGAAGGGGGGCCAACATATCTTTTGGCCCCCCTCCCAAAACGCTTGAAGAAAAATTAATGTGAGAAGGTTGCGTAGTAGATACCTAAAAGTTAGAATCACCGGCGTGATTCAATAGCGTAGAGAAACTCAGGGGTGCGGGAACTACTTTCAGACTGGGGGGGGGGGGGGGCACGCCATAACAGAGATCAACCTAGGGTCCCCCCGAATCTAGTTTTCTCACCGGTTTCGGGCCACTTATTTTTCATCCCTTGGCTTTTTTCAACAAAAAAAGAAAACATTTGCAAAAAATGGGGTATTCCGTCTGAAAGTTGTGGGGGCACCGCCCCCACGGCCCCATAGTTGGGGGGTGGGCAAGCTGTCCCCACTGCCCCGGTTCCCGCGCCTATGGAGAAACTACCTGGTTTACTAGCTTCCTTCATAAAGTGTCGTCATGTCTTGTCGTCACCCGAGAATGTCTTATTGCATACATATCGATTGAACTGTCAAGTTAACAAACTTGCTCTGGCAGCCTGACCTGACATGACCCGGCAATTTTTCATTCACGGAATATGCGCAATAATTTTTTAGGAACACTCACTGAGTTGGCGTTAAAAGGCTTGTTTTGTTTGGTAATTGTACAAGAAGCATATCAGGGACCTTTTTGTCCCTTCCCGTGAAACGGTAAAAGACTTATTTCGGTCAGAGCTCAGGCCAATCTCTAAGGGGTCAGTCGGGTCACTTATTTCTTAAAAGGGTCCTTACGGCATCCAAGGACCAATTCCGGCTTTTGAGTGCACCACATCAGCATTTGATGCTGCGACATATGGTGAAATATGAATATATGTTACAGGCCGTATGAAAATTGTCCGTTTGCAAACGGCCTGGCCCAGTCAGGGCATATGAAACAGCCTGAAAACACCGGCCGTTTGCAAACCATGACCTGAAATATCAGACCGTTTGAAAACGGCCTAGTTAGTTTCGGCCTAGCGGATCCAGGGGGGCCACGGGGTCATGCCCCCAAGCCTGAAAGGGGCAACATGTATTTTGGCCCCCAAGGCCCAAAAACACTTAACCCTCGCCCGCACATGGGGGGGTGGTTGCCACCCCCCCAGGCAGTCTTTCTGCTCTGCACTCAACATTGTTAGAGCTAGAAGGCTGATTTTTCGTATAGCTGCTCGTCTATCCTTTCTTGATGTCCACTGAAAATTTCAAGTTTCTGTGATTTTTGGTTTCGGAGATATGACCTTGTTTTTCAGGTCATGTCATGACCCAAATGGCCAATTCTCAACATCTTGCGTTTGCCATGGGCCTTGTGAGCTTTTGACACCCTGATTTCGGCCTTTTTTGCCAGTCTTACCTCCCACCTATCATGGAACATGTTGTTCGACGATGTACAGGTCAGGGTCAAGGTCAACCTAGGTCATCTAAGATAATTGCGTTTTAGGCAAGCTGAATTTACTTTTTGTGAAGTTTTTTGACTGCATTTGACTGAAACTCCGCATGCTTTTGATCCTCCAATTCTGGATTACCTAGGGATGATAAATTCCCTTTATTTCCAAACGGGTTGGCGTAGGTATGCCATCTTTCGCATACATGTCGCAAATTTGTCTCCAATCCTGACAGTGTGGCTCATTTTGTATATGCTCGTCCACTGTCTCTGCTACGCTCCTGAAATGCGAGGTTGTCTTAACGCATGCATCCGCTGCTCCTGAAATTCAGGAATCACCACTGGATGTCGGCTGCTGAGCACCCTTTGGTCTAAAGAATGTTGGACACAATTTATCCCCGACTTCAGCCCCACGGGCTTCGCAAACTGAAATATCCCGAAAACCCCACTCTACAGAGTCCCTGAAACACCGCAAATGACATACGGCGCAGCATTCTTGTAGCATGGGTGATCGAGGAAAATAAGTGAAAACAAGGCCCTAAAGTGAAAAGACGGTGCGGCGGCCGCGTGCCATATAGTACCCTCGCGTCTCGGGCGCGTAACATAAGGAGAATGCGAGCATGCAGAACACACATTCATTAGTTGGATGACGTTGTTATACATAACGGGTGGTCAGTATGAAACTGGACAAAATTTAAATAAGCATAGCATCTCCAATAATGGACAGATTTTAATTATTTTTGGCAGGTGAATGCTTCCAGTTATTTTATATTAACAGCTCATATTTTAACTTTCTGCTATTAACGAGTAGAAAACATTGCACCGGTAAGTCAGCAAGCGTTCCGGGACCTGTTCGCGCAATTTTTTGAAAATTGCACATATTACAAAAATGCTTCAATTCTGCGTCACATTACGCCATAGGATGTCAACAGATCTTAAGAATATGTGATCATCAATAAGTTCTGAGGACTTGCAGATGTTTTGCATGGTGGGCACGGCAAGATCACCAAGAAAATGTCCAGTCAGCTCCGGAAGAAACAAACCGGCGCCGTCACCGAACAGTTGGGGCTCTCCTAGTGATCTCTGGGAAGAAATTTTGGAATTCTCAAACGTATGACCAATTAATATGTCCACAAGCAGGAATCAGGTACAGAAATAGGATAAAGGTGACGGAGGCATAATTTCGTACACAGAAAAACCGCCTGCGCCGTCTGGCACAGGGTCCGATACAGGGTATGCAAAAACATGGAGGTGCATATGGACGATGAATCTGTTTTCACCTGCAACGGCAGCAAAATGCCTTCCATTGCCGAATTTTACACCTCAGCTGGTGGCGACATTATTCCACATGTGGATCTCACCTTCGCTTCAACCTGAGAGCAAGTACCCACCCGAGATGCCCGTCTGGCTTGCCATGAGTCCGAAGGGCTCACGCGTCCAGTTACTTGCCGAGCACAGGCAATGTAACGGGCGAACTGTGCTATGAAAAGTGTTTGAATGGCGTGTTGTTACCACTTAATGAGTCTCAGAACACAGAGCATGATGCTCTGTTAGGTTCCGACCTTGCAACAGTCACAGTACGCGCCTAGAACACGAAACTGCTTGAGGAGGCTGGGGTGTCCGAAATAGCACGTGACATGAACCCGCCACGTACCCCTCATATCTGGGCCACTGATGATCTGTGGGGGCTCATCAAACAGAACGTGTATAAGGGAAGGTGGCAGGTCAGCTGAGACGCACAATTGAAGCAGAGAATCCAGCAGGTCATCCGTCAAATCGACCCGGAGGTGCCGCGAAAGAAAATAGCGGGGCTGCCAGCGCGCGTGCGCTTGGCGGCTGACAGAGGTCCGTTGTCGCAGATCCATTACGGCGAGCGTGATCACAACAAAATAATGGCACGGTAACGCAATTTTCGTTGCTTTCGCTTGAAAACTTTCGACACAGTAACAATAGGGTTGGGACCTATCTGCATGCTCTGTATGTTTTGGTAAAATAAAAAAGCTCAGAATTTTTAATGATTTAATCTAAAATCACTTTGCTAAAAAAATGCCTAGTTAGTTCAGAAATTAATTATTTGTGGCTGAAAACAACTTGCTTCTGATTGGTCGGGCTAATCATGACGTCACATGTAGGTATATAACTGTCTGTATATTTGGCGCAGTTGAGACATACATTTTCTATGTATTTTCCTATGGTAAATCGGAGTGATTGGTCGTGTTTTCAGTGTCTCTTTATTTTGCGCTGGTATTGCGTGGCTAAGAAGTTTTATCATGAATGGCATATACTAAAATGTTCCTTTAATAATGGAGCTTCAATATCTGTGAGTTTTATTGGCAAGCGAAAACTGATTTCGCTGTTATTTTATCTGGAAATTACTCATTTTTTTAGGTCAATATTCAAAATATTTTACGGGAACAAGTTGGCACTTTTCTTGATTTTTGCACTCAAATCGCGTGCGATTCAACTGTATTGGAACTTGCAAAGAAGCTTGGTGATTAATTAACTGTGTTGTTATGGCACTGTTTGCAAAGCATGGATAATGAAACTGTGCCAAAGACTTAGCTACATAGCAATGCCTCAAGTAATACGCAGGAGGGACAGAATTCAGAGTCCGATCGAGAAGAATCGGTGCAAATGCTACGAAGACCAGGCAGCTCTGATACAATAGCTAGTCGTCTCACTACTCTCACTCCATTAGACCAGCTGATTCCTGACAGCACCGACTCGGATGCAAAGATGGAGCTCATCTTCCAAGCCAGAAACCAGTTCTTTGATGGAAGATGTGATGCTGCCTCTGTCTCTGCTTTGTTGGTCACTTTGGACGGGGCGGAGCTCCGCTCCTTGCTTAAGCGGTTATTCGCCTGTCATCCAGAAATAGTTCCTTCGTTTGCTGGCCGTTTCCTGATTAGGTGCAATACGGGGAGCTGTAATCAGGGCAGTAACTTTCCATATGAAAGGGGTGCAGGTGCACCTCCGTCCCCCATCCACTAGAAGTGCACCCCCATAGGCTAAGCGGCGCCCCACACGCCGCCCCACACGATTAGCTCTAGAGCAGATGGCGAGGGTGATTTCCCGGCTACATTCCATCTCGGCGTCGTGATGCTTGTGGGCTTGGAAAGCGTCCAGTCGTATGTAGGGTAGTGTAGGGGTAGGGTTGAGTTCAATAAGGTCCTTACATTTGAAAGGTTTGAACAACCCGCAATCAGCACAACATACCACAAGTTAAAAAACTACCAAACTCCGCCCAACTAATATTAATAAACATTACAGCCAAACTAATGGCCTAAATAAAAATATATCTCAAATCCTAACAGTTATCGTGGGTGATGGCGCCATGAGTTGCTATTATCCAAAACAGATGCAAATAAACATGTTTGTATGTCCTATGTATGTTTGTTTTAAAAACGTTGCAGCGGCGCTGGGAACTGCAGTCTTAGATCTGGGTATGTTTGGCATCTGCAACTCTTCATATACACATTAACTCTATTTCGGACGGGGAGGCCTTTCAGGATTTTCTTGTACAATTGCCAAACGCCGCGAGACATTCAGCTCATATTTGGTGACTTTTCCTAAATGCTCATTGCGCACATCTCATCAAAAAAAAAAAAAAAAAAAAAAATGCCGGGTCAGGTCAGGTCAGGTAACCAGAGCGGGTTTGTTGACCCCACCTCAGAAAAGTTTGCAAACACGTCAGAGCTTAAGTTTTTCACGAAGTTATTTCCTCTCATCAAGTCTTCAAAACAGTACCTGCAGTATGTGTCGTTTGTATATCTCAGAATTTTTTATCTGTGACCTGAGGTTAGGTCAGAGTCGTGACCTTTACATTGCAAGCCTATGGAAAAGTATTGAAATGCGACCTGCACCTCGAGTAAACGAGTCAAAACCACCCAATTCTTTAAGAATTATGACAAATTATCTTATCTGTAATGATCCAGGTGCCATTTACTGACAGGATCACCGGGGAGGGTTATCTGAGCCGAGATCATGTGAGGTGATATCTACCATACATCAATGCTCACAATACTTACAATATTGACAATGCTTTTGCTTACAACACTTACAATACTTACGGTGAGACCAGCAAGCACTCTGCCGTTACAGTTCTAACTTCTGTTTCGAAAACCGACGTTACACACATTCGCTGCCAGCATAACATGTATTGTTTGACAGTAACAAAAAACAATTGACATCTGAACCCCAAACGGACCGCCATCCACTCAAATTTTATAACCCTGACCAGTCAGGGGGCGAATGGAGGTCATATCCTGGGTATTACACTCAGCCCTTGCACAAAATATCTCACCTCACAGTGATCATTACAACAATAGCACCGACTTGATAGTGGATTTCAAAGTACTTGCATCAGCTCTTCCTGCTATTGCAGACGATCATCTCCTCAGGGTAATGTTGTTCGGGACATGAACGAAGATCGTTTTCGGAGTTTCATAAGTGCTACTGCAACAGCCTGGCACAAAACAGGACTTGTACGCTCTTCTCTGCACTTTGCCCTTCAGTATATCACAAAAGAATTGTTTAGAATCCATCTTACGCTTCTTTCACAGTCTCCCTTGCCACCGTAGGGCGTAGATAGATTGCTGTTGCTGGTAAGTTAAGGCACGGTAGATAGAAATTACCTCGGTTCTCAACGCCTTAAGTTATTTTCATAAAAAAGAACAAATAAATGATCAATGAGATGACAGGAATGTAAACATTTTAATCGTAAAGTAGTCCAAATATTGGAATGAGCTTTTGCTTTTCAGCATCCTCCGATTCATCATCTTTATCATTTGAAAATTCGAGGTACATAAAATGTTTATCACGCGCTCAATGTTAAGTGGGAATATAGTACACGGCAGACACATCAATTTTTGACACTGAACATTTCATCCGTAAATGTTTTCGCATAATTTAAAGTGAAAAACAGCGCGAATGGCAGAGTGAAACAAACAACATCTTTCACCCATTGATATAACATGTAATCTGTGGTGCGCCAGATGCGCCATTATTTGTCAACCGCAGAAGGTGACATGTGACATAGAGTTCAGTGCATGTGACGTAACAGCATCAAGAGCATCTTTTTTCAAGAACTTTTCAAAACAAGTTTCCTATCTTTCTTCCCCCATTTCTCTCAGCATATTGATTTTATGGGGCAATGGTATGCACCATAAATTCTGTGAAAATAGTTTGATCATTTTAATGCATTCTTAAAAAATCGAGTTCCCAACCCCATTCAAAGTTTGTCCAGTTTCATACTGACCACCCGTTATGTATGTAAAAGATGACATAGCTATGTCAGCTCAACTTGAAACAAAGTGAAACTTCCAATGGGTAAATCTTGATGGCTCACCCTGTAAATATCACCGTTCCATGCTTCTATCCTCAGGATACTGAAATCCTTCTCCTCCACGCCGCAACCCCTCTCCGGGCTGGACAGGCAACTTTATCTCATGCGGGCTGCTCCCTTGGAGCGGCACCGCTGCTCCCGAGGGAGCGCACCCCGTAGCCGGGTGCAGTGAGTGCCTTGGGGCTGGGTGGCCTGTCCTATGGACGGGCTCAGCCCCGACGACTCACTAGGGTGCCTGCCCAGACCAATGTCTCCCCCTATATCCTACCATCCTCCCGGCTCTGAAATGGTCCCAATGGACCGAAAGGGCCTAACCCAACAAAACAAACAAACAAACTGTAAATATATGTTGGCGAAATTGGATACGTGCCAGTAGGACGCCTCTTGGGGCAATAAACGAGCGAGCGCGACCGTGAATCCTGAACATGCGCTAGTGCGAGGGAGTACCTATACCTAATTCCAGCTAACTTGTACAGTGTACACGGCACTCTACTTACCGGTCTCTTGCGCGGTGTGCCACATTTGAGCACATGATTGGTCCAGCCGTTCTTGAGATGTGAAAGTAGCAACCCTGCGCGTGTGTACATTCAAACTGGGTCAAACCTGAATTTCGCACAGCACCCTACTCGTCGTTCCCTATCCGCTAGGTACCAAAATTGAGCAGCGCATGGTCGGCCCAGCCGTTATCGATATCTGGAAACGACCCCTGAACGTGCGCACGTGCGGTAGTACCCCGACCGTGACATATGAATATGCATTACCCGGTGGGTGCCTACGTGCGTGACAAGTTTTAACGCAATAGCCCCAGTAATTGCCAAGTTATGTAATGGGAACAAACTTGACACCTCCTCTTTTTGCATTTTGCTCGTGCTGCGGTGGTCACTCACGTGCGTGAAGAGTATCAGATGTCTGATAGAAGGGATGCAGCAGCTACACTACAAAAATTACGGATGTAAATCGTCCTAGCGGTTGCTGAGATATGACCTCTCAAACATCTGGCCTCATTACCTCTGCAAAACGCTTGAACGTCCCTGACTTTTCACGTGGCACGTGCCACGACGGTCACCTATGTAGATGGACCAAGATTTACAGGATAGAAGGGGAAGAAGTGATGAGGCTACTTAACAACAAAAAAGAGAAGAAAAAAACGCAGTGTAATCGGCCTGGCAGTTGCTGAGATATAAGCCTTTCAAAAATACTCCATTCCAGGCCGGGTCGGGCCGAGCCGCTCATACTAAGATTTTTGTTATGTTTTAAAGGATCACTTCGCGCTTCGCGCTCGCTCGTAATCACAAAAAAATGAATAGCCCTTTTCATCCTTTTTAGGTTTTACCCTTTGATGTTTTCCTACACGCCCTGTATAACCGTCACAACTACAAGCTAACAGCAGTTGCCATGTCTGAAAACTATTCCCATCCTTCTTTTTCGTCCTTCCAGCTTCCTGTAGGTTTTCCGCACTGATATCGATATCAGATATGTGTGGCTACAAAGGATTAATCATTTGGCAGGCAGTTAAAGAACTATGGAGTATGAGCATGTCTTTAAGATGATTAAACAACATTTTTTTCTGAACTTATAGGAAGTAGGTAAGCATCTGTTATATTAGAAGCCCTATACGTGTTTCTAACTAATGCATGTTTCAGATCCTTATCTCTTGAAGAAGCGATCAAACAACTGAGTGAGGAGAACACAAAACGGAGTCAGACGACACAAAATGGCCGCCAAACATAGTAAGTTTGCCAGGGCCGACGGTAAGGCGGACGGCCTGGTCTCCACTCCCGTCTCCGGAGACGCCGCGACACCGCAGGCGGGCCAGGTGCCGAGCTCGGACGATACTCCGCCGCCTAACCAGGTCGAAACTTACGGAACACGTAGAGTAACGACTCAGACAATTGATAACAAAGCAAGTAGGCTTAATTACGGCGCTACTGAAGAGCGCCCTGTCCCCGCCTCCACCGCGGAGCACAAGGCCAGCTCCGACTGCGGCCAGCCTGCCACCGGGGCCCTGCCGCCGCTCTCCTGGGCCCAGCGGCGGCTGCTTATCTGTCTGTCGTTTGGCGCCGTGCTTGACGGCTTCTGCCAGTCCGTCCAGCTACCCTTCTTCCCCGGCGAGGCCCGGCGGCATGGCCTCAGTCTGACCGCCGCCGGAGCAGTGTTCAGCGCCTTCGCCTTGAGCGAAATGCTCGCCTACCCAGTCATGGGCTGGTTGGCGTTACGGCTCGGCGTCCAACGTCTCTACCTAGCCGGCCTGGTGGTTGCCGGCATCGCAACGCTGACCTTCGGTCTTCTAACGTACGTCCCTGGACCGGCAGCGTTTCTGGCCGGCTGTCTGACCGTGCGCGCTGCCGAAGCGGTGGGCACGGCAGCCGTCCTGACGGCAGCCAGAACCATCGTCATCAACCAGTTCCCAGATCGGGTGAACGTGGCCATCGGAGTCCTGGAGGTGGTAAAGGCGGTGGGTCTTTGCGTCGGGCCCGCTCTCGGGGGAGGCCTGTACGTGCTTGGAGGATACGGTCTGCCGTTCTACACTCTAGGAGGAATGCTGCTCGCCACTGCGGCGATCAATGTTGTGGCGATGCCTGCGATAGCCAGCACTGAGAGTGGCAAGACCGAGGCGCATCAAAGAGAAGCTGAGCAGCGGACGGATCAACAGAGCTACATGAAGATGTTGACAATAGTATTCTCCTGTCCAGACAACTGGGTCATCTTCACAACACTGTTCATCGTCTCTATGAACTGGTGGGCGCTGGACCCCAGTCTTGGACCGTACGCTCAGCAGCAGCTGAACGTCGAGTCCTCAGAACTGGGCCTCTTCTATGTGGCTTCGCTGCTGTCATTTGCTGTTGCAAGTCCAGTATGGAGCCGGCTGGCCGACTCCATGCGCAACACGTTCCTCCTGGTGGCTGCCTGTCTGCCGCTTACCGCGCTCGGGGTGCTGTTGATGCCGCCGGCGCCTCCTCTAGATCTGCCGCCATCCCGCGCGCTGCTCGGCGTTGGCATGGCGCTTCGTGAGGCGTTCTGTCTGGGTGCACGCCTGCCACTGCTGGCTCTTCTGCTGCGCTGCTCGGTGGCCGCCGGCCTGCAAGACAACCTGCGTGGTCATGCCTTGGTATCGTCGGCGTTCGGAGCCGTTTACAATATGGGCAAGGCGGCCTGGCCGCCGCTGGGGGCTGCAGTTATACAGGAGGTGGGACTGCCGCTACTGGCCTCCGGTATGGCCGCCCTAACATTGACCCTGGCCATTGTGGATGCCGCCTGGGGACTGAAGGTTAACAGCAAACTGAAGCAAGAGAAGTAACGCCAGGCAACTTTGCCTTAACCGATTTCGACAGCTGTTGCACTTTTCCAAAGAGTATAAGTGGACACATAAATGTGCAATGTGCATTTTACAATTGTATAACTACTAGGACATCTGCTCGTTGACGTTATTGTTGTGCATGGAAAGTTCTTACTTTTCAGCCTGATATACGTTGTTGAGTAACCATGCAGCATAATATGTGCTCACATTTCGGTGCATTGGCGCATTTCCGTCATACAGGGTGACCTATAAGACAGGTCTGTTTTTGTTTACATACTTGTTGGTGTGGGCTGTGCTACCACCTCGCATCTTCCGGCATTGTTCTGCTATGTTCGGTTCGTCAAGTGTCGCCAGGCTCCGCGGATCTCTCACCAATGTAATATCAGGACCCGTCGTTAGGCACGGTTTTATTATTCATAATACATGGACCATGCAAGCCTTCACTGTATCCAACGGTGTCACGATAGAAAGTCTTTTGTAATCAAAGTTTTACGCTATTAACTTTATTGTGTCTCCTTAAGTGCTTAGAACACGGCTGGCTTATATGGAAAAGCTTAGATCGGGGTGCATAGATTCTGAAAGCAGATCTCTCCCTCCTTGCAGTCCCTAAGTGAGACACAATCTGCGCAGACGCGGGATGGGGAGCAGATTTGGCTGCGACACTGGCTGTTTTCGGTACACCAGTCCAGTTTCTCTCCGAACGGGTAGCATTCGCCCTCCCCCCTGGCGCAGAAGTGACCGCCGCGACACTCCCGGTCCACCCGACACGAGACACAGGTTCCTAGCGGGCCGCACCGGCCGCTACGACAGTTGGAGTCGTCGCTGCAGTAGCCGCCGAGGACCTCGGACGGCACGCAGTGACCGACGCGGCACGAGCGGCCCTGCCGGCAGTCGGCTGTCCTCTGGCACTCGACACACACCTTCTGAGTGCCGCAGAGTGCCGAGCTGCACTCAGAGCCGTCACGGCAGCTCTGGAACAGCGACCGCTTGGTGTGACAGCTGCCTTCCGAGCAGAATTGGTCTGCCCTGCAATCCGTGTGGTTCCTGCACTCGGCACAGCTGTTCCGCAGGCAGACACGAGACCGGCAGTTCTTGTCCACATGACATCGCTCTCCGAGTTCACCGGGCGGCCGGCACTGGCCGCTCAGACAGTACTCGTGCTCGGCGCAGGGCTGGTAGAGCGAGCACACGGCGCACCGCCCGTACAGACAATTCCTGGAGAGGCAGCTGCCGTCAGTGAAGCAGCGCTGCCCGGCGCTCAGGAGGGCCACACAGCGGCCCCCGGAGCACCGCCGGCCGCGGCCGCACTGCGGGTCGGAGGAGCAGGCCACGCACCGACCCCGCAGGCAGGCGCCGTGGGGACACGGCCTGTGGCGGCTGCACTGCGACGGGCTGACTGCTGGGCCGCTGACCACTGACGGGCTGACAGCAGGGCCGCTAACCACTGATGGACTGACCGCAGGACCGCTGCACGATGCACCCTGCCGCAGGGTAAGCAGGGATTAGTCGCGAGTAGCATGTATGGTATACAGTTCCGGCATACGTCGCTTCAATCAACAATCCATATAGCAAAGACACAAATCGTACACAAATTGACAAACCTTAATCAATCTTAGCTGTGATTCTTGAAGAATCAGAATAGCTTCCGAAACTACTCGGCATTGCTTTTGAAATATTGTTAACGGCATAGCAAATCGACTAAAAAGTAACACGCTGAAATTTCCACTTTCGGTTTCCGCCTTCAAGATCTTAACCCGCGCCGGGCCGGTGCTCTGAAATTCCGCGCCGGGCCGCGGGGGGGTGTTTGAACACCCCCCCCCCTTCTAACTCGGCTCCTGGGCCACGTAGCGACATGCGGTAAGCGGCAATCGAAAGAACGTCAAAAATATGGACGAAAACACTTCGGTCATTTTTTGGGTCAGGTCAAAGGTCAGGTCACCAGAGGTCACCAAAGGTAAAATGTTGACTATTTCAACATTTTGCAAACTGCCAACGGCTATCTCGGGAACCGATAGAGCTACAGCGCCGCAAAAAAGCGCATTCGATAGCCCTTTTACAGACCTTTCTGAGTAATGTTCTCAGATTTGACCTCAGGTCAACGGTTTAGCCTCCAGAGGGCAAAAACTCCAAAAATAGCAGTTTTTACGAAAAACGTTTTGTCGGCAATAACTTTTGACTCAAAAGAGCTATGACATTACTTTTGCCAGCATCGTGTTCCTCTCGTCGAGACGCGTCGAATGAACTATAATTTGACCTTGAAAGGTCAACTTGAAAATTTGACCTCAGGTCAAGGTCATGACCCGACCGGAAAAGGTCATGTTGCATATCAGTCGATCCGCAACGTCGAGCCGAACACATCTAAGGCGTTTTCAGCGCTCTAGCACGCCTCTATCAGAAGTTATTATCGAAAAACTGTTAGATTCTGTTCGTGACCTGAGATGACCTCGGGGACATAACGAGGGGTCACAGTTGCCATTTTCTGGTTCAGTGTGTCTATTTTACCTACATCTCGATGTTTGAGAGTGTCTAGAATAGCGTTCGTGCAAAACAGGCGTTTTTCAACTTTCTCCCATTGACTTATAATGGAGAGGCCGCAAAATTGACCTGACCTTAGTTCACCGATATCAAAATTCCGAGATATACATTTTATAGATAGTGTTGCTCTAATCAATCGCTGAAAGTTTCAAGGCAATCGTTCAGTCGGTGTAGCTATGACGAGCATTCTTATTTTTTCTGAGGTGAGGTCACTTGGCGTGACCTGGTGACCTGACCTAAGGTGACCTGGGTCTGAAATTTTCACAACATGTGCGTAAAAGATGCACGAACAGGTGTGCCAAAAACGGCGGCGCTCCGCGCCGCCGTTTTTGAGATATCTGCGAAAAACCGCAAGGGGGGGGGGGTGTTCAAACACCCCCCCGGCCCGGCGCGGGTTAAGGAAAATATGCACAGTATTTAGATCTTGCAACCAACATCTGTCTTTGAAGCTTCCCAATTTGGATTTGAGGCGTTTTCGCTTGGCATGCCGTGGCGGACGTTTTCCCTCAGCTCTGGCTGAGCCGGCGTGAACTCGGTCGGCTGATGGCACGGAGCCATCGTTAGCGCAGTTTCAGTACCTGCTGTATATGCACGTGCGCTCCCTACCTTGCAGATCGGCGGCGACAGGAGCTGTATGACCGGCCGAATCACCAGCGGGCCGGAAGCCGACGGCAGGCGCTGCTTAGAGCCAAATAAGCCCCTAAAGAAGCTTTGGAGACTCCTGCCTTGGCGGCTCGCCCTTCCCGCCCCCGTCCTTTCGGCACCGTCCAACGCACCATCAGCGACGGCGACCATGGCCTGCGTGGAACAGAACAATGTTTCAACTATGTGCCAGCTTGGATAGCGTGAGTTGTGGCTTCCACTACTTATTTGCCACTTCGACTCATCACTTAGCCTGTCCCGTATAACTAAGCTCAAGCCGCGCTGCGCTGACCCCGGTGAGTTAATTTCGATCGCGTGTTATCCGGTACATCATCTCCTGTTGCCAGTGACAGCCCAGTGTGGTAAACGAGAGAAGCTGATTAAGGAGTTGGATGGGTAATGAATGGGTATTCAGGTCCAATAATAAAAAAGCAAATTGTTTGGATACTTGGTGGTCGGGTTCTAATTTAGTTTTGTCCCGATTTGTCCTTAGCGATGTATTTTCTCGCGCCACGCAAAACCAAATTATAAATAATGTATTAATTTATCATCATGTGGCTTTATGGCGAACACTAGGTTCTTCGAGGAATTCATGATAACGGTTGAAACGAATTGCTTGTTCATGACATAAAGGGAATTGTTGCTCAGTCTTGTGGTAGAGAATACGACTACAATGCATTTATAATATCGAGCAGTTAAATGAAACTGAGTGAAATAATCTGCCTTTCGTTGGTTTTTCGTCCACTGAGTCTGGAAGTTCCTTCGCCACTCACCAGGGTGCAGAGGAGTAACCGCAGCCTCATTTCTACTCTCCCTGTCGTCGTTATTTGTTGGTCGCCATCCGTCACGGTGCTCCTTCTACCCAGCTTGTAACGTGCACTGTCCCACCTCTGGCCGGCTGATTCTCGCTGACACGTGACAGCTGTCCTGTCGTCCCGATCTGTCTACGCGCGACTTATTTCGTGGGACGGTTGCGGGTCGACAGCAGTGGTTATCGTTTACTGGGTACCTGATGATACCAGCCGCCCATGCAGTGTCTCTGTCCACTGCCTGGTGATGCCTGCTCCTCACCACTGTGAACAGCCGTGTGCCTGCAGGGCCCTCTTTTCACAAACTGCGGAAGCGCGGCTTCATCCAGTGCTCTTTAAAGCCTAAGCCTTTCGAGATTTTCTGCATTGGTGATGCATTATGAATAATTTCCGGTCTTGCAGCCTCAGACGGTTGTATGTTTTCGCCTTCAGCTCAGCTTGTTGAGCCACCGGTGTAGGTTAAGATGCCTTGACTGTCAACAACCATACGAGTATACGTGAGTGCGATCGGAGGAGGAAAATGGCAATGGTAAAGCGAAGGCTTGTTACTGAAAACTATTCGATGTACTTCTAGGTACCTAAGTCTGAAATCGTATGTGAGGCTTGTAATGATAATAATCCGCATAAATATTAAAGTGTGTGACAGGTCAAAGACCAGCTAGTTGTCAAGGATTTATCCTCGACTAAATCCATCTCGGCCATAGCAACACATCGCTCTCAAGAGCTCAGTTTTTTTTTGCGCTAGATCTAATTTCTTTGCATGAGAGGACATTCAATACACAGGGGTATCAAACTGCAATATTGGATTTCGAAACTTTGAGAACATTTAAGTTTTTACAGATATAAAATCTAAACATATATGTTTTTAAACAAACTGCAATATTGGATTTCGAAACTTTGAGAACATTTAAGTTTTTACAGATATAAAATCTAAACATATATGTTTTTAAACCTTTCCCTGAAAGTTTTTTGGCTTTTTGAAAAAAAAACGGGATACATGTGATAGAACACAAGCCGATGATCTACTCATAGTAGCTTTTAGCCCGATATCTTCAAAAATAGCTAAGTTATACGCTTTATAGTCAATATTTCACCATTACCAATTTTTCAAATAAATTTGTAGTACGTTTTCGAAATAGTACATCAAAATAAATAGCCTCATCGTGTTCCTGAGCTCAAACTGCGTCTGGTGAACACATTTTTTTTGTTGAGAAATTTCTACTTCAAAATTCGACGTTTTTTTACCTGTAAAAGACCTCTCAGCTGAATTCAGCTAAAACTGGCCTCGTATGACTCATACGACACTGTTTTCAAAATCTATGACTGAAATGGACCATAAAACATGTGTCACGTGACCGTTGCATAATATAAAATTTCCGGGACCTGGCCTGGGATGACCTGGCCTTGACCTGACAAATTTGAAATACAAGTTCGGTGCTCTCAGGTATTCCTTAGCATATAGTAACGAGTGTGTAAACCAAAAATCAGCCTGATCTGATTTGTTCGCCGGCGGCCAGAGCCCAACTTGTGATCAAGCCAAAATGTTGATAACTTTTTTTTGACCTGACCTGTGACGGTATCAGTGACCTCTAAGCCAATTAAATTAGGTTTATTTCGAAAGGTTGTCCTGGGATATCAATTTTGACGCCATTTCAATTTTGACAATCAGGCCAGTAGTTTCGGAGATAGGAGGGGGGATCTGTAGAGCCCCCCCCCCCCAGTCAACCGCGTTATGGAAAATACCCCAGTCATTCGCGGGTTAAAGGGACCCTTCCGGCTCCCACCTTCAAAAAAGTTATTGAATTAGCATAAACGTGATGTACCGTGGCTCAGAAAGAGGGGAATTGACATCTACCATAGGTCGCCAAAAATATTTTCCGGTTTTTGAGATATCATACTTTTGTTTTTGTTTATTTTTGGGGGACCTCCGCTGTTCCTGCGACGTCACATGGAAGCAATAGTTTAGTGAAAAAACGAAGAGGCATCCGTTCCCTCTCCCGATAGATACCTACGAACGTGAATTTCGTTGGTTTGGGCAGAATTAGTTTGAAGTTTGAACAATTGATAAACCACTGTTCGTTTCTGCTTAATATCAGCTAGCTGTAATGTTTTACAATTTGCATTCAATATTCCTTTGACCTCGCTTTACCACTTTAGTCCATAGTCCATAGGTGGTCTTATACGGGATCCAGCAAAAGTTTAGTCCTCTTCCTATGGCAGCACCTCCCGGTTCCTAGTCGTTGATACCCGTAAGAAATAACGGTTCTGGTTACATCCCTGCATTGTACGGTCTTTGACCGCGAGACATGAGGTCGCGAACGGACCTCGGGTCACTCACTGAGCCAGTTCAACACATATTGTCCACCCGAACGGCCGCGTCGCAAAATGAAGGTCTGAAATTTTCATCTTGAGGGCAGTCGACATGCTCCAGGTCAAAATGGCACATCACATGCCATTGCTGATCAGTTGGGACATCTGCCTGCACAGACCGGTGTTCATAGGATAAGAATACGGCTGCTGGCAGCGTTGCTCATCGTTCCAGTTTGGGCATACGGCCACCATTTCGACCGTGACAGAAGTTGCATTGAAAATGGCGGCCGGGAAGATGGGCCAGTTGGTGACAAAATTGGTAAAGCGGCTTACGCGCAACGGCCATCACCTCTACAGACGTGAGAGACTATTGTGAGACGCTATTGAGAGACCATGGGACGCTATTGGAAGAGCCCTCTGGGGCTCATTACCTGTAAGAGCCTCCAGCGTCTCAGTTCTAAGTCGACGCATGGTCGATGACAGGTCGATATGCTTTTTCACGCAGGACAGTGCGCCAGCTCATCGCCCTGCCAAGGCCTAGCGACGCTGTGGTGCGAATCGAGCTTGCCGGACTTCTGAAGGAAGGAGATGTTAGCCGGATCCCATCCGAACCAAATCCTGATCGAGGAGCCTTGGACACTATCGTCCAGCAAGGCAGAAGCTGGCGGCTATAGCCTCGGCGCCCTGCCGTTGCAACTCAAACGGGCATGGTCCAAAATAAAGCCGCCTGTGCTGCACAACCTGGTTGCCAACATGCTAAATTGTGTTCGTGCGTAAAAATCCCTGTTTGTGGGGAAATATACTGAACGCTGAAAAAGAAACGCTACATCTTATATAGCGGCTTAGAGAGCACGTTTTTTTTTTAGGACAAAACTTATGTCGAACCCTGTAGGTTGACCATGGTCTGGTGCATTAGCCGTCATCCGTGTTGTTCATAGTAAAAAGGATTATGATTTATATACCAGCTAATCGTCAGAACCAAAGCTTGGAGCAGGAGCTACGCGGCGCGATTAGAGAGCCTTCTTTTCCAGATTATCTTCTCAGAAAGTGCACTGTCATTCTGAGCCGAGTCTAATGCGATAGCGCTTCTGTCATGTTGTCAACCACCCGCAGATGCAACTGATGTTCATGCCAGAAGCATGACTGGTAATGGAAGCTTTTCGTTTTTTCCCTAGATTCCTACACTTCTCAGTGGCTAACGACATAGGAAGCCATATGACCGTTACGAAACATTACCCTATCCCCTATTATAGCAACTGGCAAAAGTTTGCGAACTCTTATCAATACGAAAATGTCTAACAGCATTTCCACTGAACGCAACCCGATGCTTTTCCTAAGTTTTAGACTCATCGCATTCCTGAAATACCATCGGTGGGGACTGGGGAGCTGGTTCATCACGCATTTTTGACAACGAAAGCCTCAGAAGCCGACGGGTGCCGCATGAGACGGTATAGAGGCTCTAAAAACGCGGCTTTGCACACGGGCCGTGCAATGATAACGCGAAATTCCGGCTCTACGTGTAGCGGGCATATTTCACAAGTATTTATTGAGCACCCTGTTTAGTAGTAATATAATTTTAATCCGCCTTAACTTTGACAGTTTAAATATTAAGGTAGGGGAAAGCAGCATAAAAATAATCCACAGCAACAAAACAAGAGTGCTTATATACGAAAAGTATGAAAGTGATGACTGATGATTTGCGAAATCCACATACAATTAGTTAATATTTATTTAAACAAATTTAAACAAAACAACACCTAAGAATAATATTTATTTATTTATTTATTTATTTCGCATATCTTTGTTGTTTCCAATATACAATTGGCTTGTTACACCACAGTGTCATACAAATACACATACCGGCTGCCATGATATACAGAATAAAATATACACATGGACGCAGTGGCGTGAGTGATACCTATAAAAAGCTAAAAAAGACATGTATCGACTGGCTCAATGACAAAGCTAAAAGATGGTGACGCAATGTAATATAAAACACTCTTGTTTAAAATGATGGTAGGTGTGTGCGTGCTCTAGAGTTTGGTAAGTATCGACTTTTTCACATTTTTCTTGAAGGTAAAGTCACTTCTGCAGACACGCGTTATTTCGTCGAGAGCATTCCACGTATTCAGCGACCGGATGGGTGCGGCATAGTGGTAAAAGAGAAATTCATAAACGTTAATCCAACAGATCGCTTCTGTGCTTACGTTTCTGACAAACTATATTTAAAGCATAGTTGGTCAGAAATGTTTATATGTTTATATTGCCTAGACATCTTGCGGTGTTAATCCACCCCTTTCCCCCTAAACACATTTCCTATGTCAGGAATATATACGGAAGACCACGGGGCTACTAATGATAAGCAGCTATGCTGACGAGATCACAGAATATGAGGCTAGCCCAGAATTTGAATAGACTCATTCGCCGTCACCCTTGTAAAAATGCATCTCATACATTATCTATATACGCAGCTTATCTATATTCCAAGCCCCTCGTGTTCTTGAAGTACCATCGGTGGGGCCAACACGCATGTTACTGACAACGAAAGCCCCGCACATATTCAATATTGTGACAAAACCCTCCATTGTATATTATCTAAAGTAAAAAAATTACTTTACGACGATTTAGTTCAAGATGATTAAAATATCCTGATATCGGCTACATCAACAGCTCAGGTAAAACGCCTTCCATGTTTATATTGAAAAAGGCAAACCTTGCTGAGCCTATCACTTTTCTAATCCGAATAGTTCATGGGGGTGGAAGGTGAGGGGAGGTCATACTCAGCATCCCTCACCCATTCTCCAATAATTGAGCTACAATTTCGCGAAAAAACGGGCATCTGTTACGGGACGTAGCGATGTGTACTCAATCTTAACGGGTCATGTCCTAACTGGTTACCTACCTCTCAAGTCTGAGGACGAGTCAACTCCCTGAGATCCATGGTGTTGGTCTTGGTAACATAGTGTTACAACAACCATATGATTGCTATGCCTCAAACAACTAAGTAAGACGAGAGGCATGTGCAATGTGCATCATCTGATTGTCATGTCCAGCTGCCGGTGCTGACCGCAGGCATATAGGGCCTTGCCGCAGGCCAAAGTTTGGTCAAAGATGTTTAGTCTCGGTAAGGTTAGAACGTGTAGTGCTGTCACTTTTGGAACAATCATGATACCTATGTATATTGTATAACCGTCAAGGGGTGAGGAGGGATTGAGTGTCTGTCTTCGCAGTTATTGATTTCTGCACCTCTTCAACGCCAGTCTGTCTCGCCTCGAGTTAACCCTCGCCGGGCCAGGGGGGGGGGGGGGTGGGTGATGCAGGGGGGTAGGGGGTGATGCAACCCCTCCCTAAGGTTTTTCGCATATACCGTAAAGGCGCTTAGCGCCGCCAAATTTTGCATAGGTACCCTCTGGGGCAACCTTTTGGCACCTTCCCTGAAAATTTTAGGTCTCTGTCATTTCAGGTCAGGTCACCAGGTCACCAAAACCGGTACAATGTCAGGGTAAAATTGGACTATATTAGCGGAAACGGAATCGCCGAGTTTATCGTTAATAGCGTAAGAACCGTAAGATTTAAGGCCACCAAATTTCAGACTCAACTTGGGGCAGCCATTTGCAACGTGTCCTTGGAGTTTTGTGTTCCAGTGACCTCAGGTCAGGCTACAAGGTTACAAAAACCGGTACATGGTCAAAATGGCACTGAAAATGCGCTATTTGGTCAATGAAATTTAGAGTTGTTCATCGATTTCATTCAAACTGGCAGGATATGCTACGGTCACCGAGTTGTATAACCTACACCCAGGTTTTTAAAGCTCGGGTGACCTGAGGTCATGCAGAGGTCACGACAAGACTGAATAGCTCCAATGGCAAAAATATGCTCCATTTCAACGCTTTTGTATTGTTTTAGCTCCACTAAAGATGAATTCGGTGTTTGCTTGCTGAAAAAAACACTTAAATCAGGTCATCTGAGGTCAAATGAGGTCAAACTACGTTTTTGCTAATAACTTTGCACACAATGGGACTAGAGCTTAAAATGGTGTCATTTTGTTCCTTGTGATCAGCCGAATCAAATATACTATGCAATATGATGCAATTTGGTTAACTTGAACTTAATTAATTAGTTTAAGTTAACTTAAAAATTAAGAAAATTATAAGATCACTTAAACTTGTAAAAAATATACTATTCGATGCGCACGGACGTGCTGAGTACATAACTGCTTTTATTTTTGCTCTATCGTGATTAGATCAAAAGTTATAAGCGAAAAACTTTTCACCTGTTTTAACGATTTTTTTCATTTATACCCCCAAAAAATTCCTAAATATTGACCCAGAGCAACCATATTTGCACAGTGGCGAGATCTCCCATGGGTCCACCTATCCTGTAAATTTGGCGTTTCTAAGTACCATAGGAGCCAATCGCCAGGGCCGGGGGTGTCGTACCCCCCTTACCGTCCGCGTTTGAAAAAGGCCCTGGCCTGGCGAGGGTTAAGCGTTACAGATGGGCTTCTCTTGCTATGCTATAGTCTTTTTAACCCTGGTCTCGCCCGTATTGGTGTTTTTCCAGCCGCGAACGAATAAGGGGGGGGGGGTTCGTTGGACCCCCCTCTTGCCGTTTCGACCCTGATCGAGCTAGAGCTTCGCGGAAAAAAAACGAGCGTGTTGCCCGTGACGAAAGGAAGCCGAAGATACCCAATTTTAAGGCCCTGGGTCATTGGTTAACCTTCCAGGTCAGGTCAATGACCCAAAACTCGGGAAAATCGGGACCTGTTAGAATGTCGTAAAGTGTGGCTGCTAGGGGTTTTTTTCGGGGTGCTGATCACGAATATCATGTTAGTTTTGATCACAGATGATGTCTTCATGCATTTAGCCCAGGGCGGGTCAGGTCAGGTCAGGTCAACCAGTAGTGGTCCTGCCGGGTATTCGTAGTAAGTGTCAACCGCCTCTGACAGCTTCGTAACATGTTACTAAGGCACCAAAACTACTTCGTCAACGTTCATATGCACTGAGAAAAAAAATTATTCCCCTGGAACACCTTTAAGGGTGTGTACCAAACTGCACCTCGCTGGGGTGTCAGACGGGTGTCACTTTTGACACCAATACAGGTGTCATTGGGAATGAAACACCGGGTGTCTGACACCCTTTTAGGTGTCTGACACCCTTTTGGGTGCACACCCAAAAGGGTGTCAGACACCCGGTGTTTGATTCCCAATGACACCTGTATTGGTGTCTAAAGTGACACCCGTCTGACACCCCAGCGAGGTGCAGTTTGGTACACACCCTTAAAGGTGTTACGAGAGTGTCCATTGGATGCCAAAAAAGGTGTCGACACATTCTTACATTTATTGGTTCAAACAGGCATAGGTATCGCATACAAACATGGCATTCCTATCTTGTATACAGCAACAAACTATAAAGTACAAAAAAATATGGGCTCTATATTTATGGAGAAATCCAATGAAAACTCACCGAAACACATCGGGTCCATTCACAGTGAGAAGTTGCTCGCATTTCAACAATGATAATTAACCGTCGATTATCTCCAACCAGATGTTATTCCGCAGTTCACTTGCTTTCGTTTCCATGGTGCAATGCTGTGTTGTCATCCTCACTCCAGACTTCAAATTTCACCGAGTACCGCCCGCCTCGTCATTTGAATAAACACGGAGCAAGCTACAAATAAAAGCTAAACATTATCATTAACGCACAATCACTTGAAGAAGTACACTGCGAACAACGTTCGGCGCCACTATATCCACATAAATTCAAAAAAGCCCTGCCATCACTCACACCGCACACGCACCACGTGGCCAGCCGCCGCCAACTGAAATCTAACGGCTTTCCTGCAAGGTGGCGCTTTTTGATCTTCGCATGGTTGACGCCGTGACCGGCACACAAATGACGTCACACAATGCAGCTTGCTGATTGGGTAATGATTCAAACCACTGGACCTGCTGTAGTTTCTAGCAGTGCTACGGAGTCAGAGTCGGAGTCTGATGGAGTTGGCAGTTCTGGCCGGAATAGGAGTCCATTTTGGAAGACAGAGCGGGAGTCCGAGTCACTGAAAATCCGTTAGACACCGCATCCTTGGTTCCTAACACAAGTGACGTCAGAACAATTTATGTGATGATTTGGGTTCGAATACACGACAGCTTTCAAACATTTCATGACTCATGCTGGAATGTTCCTCAACAAATGACAACACACGTGAAGGTATCACGAGGGTATCAGATCCCTTTTAAGGAACATTTTTTTACACCTTTTGAAGTGTTGATGGTTTAGGGTGTTTGACACCCGAATGGATGTTGGTGTAGGCAGGGCTGCGGAGTCGATGGATTTTCAGTGACTCCGACTCCGACTCCGACTCCGGCTTCCAAAAAACAACTCCGACTCCGACTCCGGGTAGAACTATCGACTCCGACCGACTCCAACTCCGACTCCCGACTCCGCAGCCCTGTCAGGTCTGCGGAGTCGATGGATTTTTCGGTGACTCCGACTCCGACTCCGGCTCCGGTTTCCAAAATCGACTCCGACTACGACTCCGACTCCGGTCAGAACTGTCGACTCCGACCGACTCCGACTCCGACTCCGACTCCGCAGCCCTGGGTGTAGGACACCCATTAATGTGTCGTTCTGAATCCCACGTGTGTTTAAAAGCGCGTTGCACTTGAAGGTTGTCATCGTGGTGTTGTACACCTCCATGATTCCCAAAACAACATTTTTGACACCAATCTGGGCGTTATATATGACACTGCAATGATGTCCGACACCCGTGAGACACCCCATGGGAATATTTTTTCCTCATTTTTTCACGCTGTTTTTGGTGTCAGATCCTTTTGCAAGTGTCAATGTGACACCTCTAGCAGTGTCGGACACTTTTAACATTCCGCTTTAATAAATGGCAACACCTGTGAAGGCATCATAAGGGTGTCAGATGCTTTTAAAAGAACATTTTTGACACCTTTTAGGGTGTTTGATACCTTAGAGTGTTTGATACCCGGATGGGTGTGGGTGTCGGACACCTATTAAGGTGTCATGCTGAATCCCATTAAGGTATATCTAAACGCTCGCATGCGAACGAACACTTGAAAGGGTGTCATCGTGGTGTTGTACACCTTAATGATTCCCTAAACAGCATTTTTCAACACCAATCTGGGTGTTCGATGACACCTCCAATGGTGTCTGACACCCGTAAAACACCCCTGGGGAATAATTTTTTTTCTCAGTGTGGTTGTTTAATTCGAATTCAGCTCCAAAAACTGGCCTAGAAACATGTAAAACTCGAAAAAGTGAACCGAGGTCATCAAAGGTCAATGACCTGACCTGACCTTCAGGTGACCTTGACACCCACACTTATGCATGGGACCAACATCATTTCAGATGTTTGAACGCTTGAAACCACGAAAAGACTGCAAACGCACCGCTAATGCGAGCCGACATACGCCGAATCGCGAATCCGGCCAAACATGGTCTCGAAAAGTAGGTCACAGGTCAAAGGTCATTTGGGTCAGGGTCATGAAATTTTCAGGGTAGGTGTAAAATTGATTAACTCGAGGGCACTGAAAGTTTCGTCGCGATCGGCTGCTTTTTACGCGAGTTTTTCGCGAAAAACCGAGGGGGGCCTGTTCGACCCCCCCTATACGGGCGAGGGTTAAAGGCTAAAGGCTATAGCTGAAGAAAACTAACACCTGCATTAACCCTCGCCCATGTAAGGGGGGGGGGGGTTGGTGCAACCTCCCCTGAGGTTTTTCTTAGCTACACGCCGAACCGTTTCAGATAGCCTGCTCACATTTTCAGTACCCTATGGGGCATCCTTTGCGCAACTTTTGGTATTTTTTTGGCAAGGTCATGTCAGGTCACGGAGTTATGACGTCATAAAGGGAACAACCTCCGGCCAGATTTACGCTAAATTGGAGATTGCTTCACATTGGTATAAATGCCGACTGACCTGACACACTGATGGATTGTTTTAGAATCATAACTGGCTGATTTGACATTGGCACAATGTCCGTTGACATTTTGAAGGTTACTCAAGGTCAAGATAAGGTCAGTGACCTCGGTTGACCTGTAATGACTTCTTGCACTTGTATGGCTTTTCGGGGTATTTTGATGCCCTGAATTCGAATTTGCTATCCATTTCAGGCATCGTCGGTTGTTTCTTGTAGTTCATTTTGGGTCAGGGTCAGGTCAGTGACGTCACACGCCTGACGTGACCCAATGCACAAATGACCTTGCAGACTTCCGATGCTCCCAACGCATCATTTTTAGAGTTATGACATCGAAATACACACCAAACGATAGAGAATTGATCAAGGATCACGATAGTGAAGGTTTCAATTCGATATCTCTTACCGTTTTGCCGCAATCGGCGCGGATATCTGAAAAAGTTAGATTATTCCGAAAATTTGACCTTTGACCGGTCATAAGTAGGTCAAATGTTGACCTAGGACCAAAACATACACCACCAATCGCGAGATCTCGTTGAGAGCAATCCGTTGGTCTTTTCCGCTAAGCTCTACGACGCTCCGTTTTCAAACGCCAGGGGGGGGGAGTCGCACCAACCCCCCACGGTTCGTCGGAAGGTCATCTCAGGCTCAAAAGAAACGATATATACCATTCGAAAGCTGACGGTGAACTGAATCCAAAAATGTAATTTTTATCAAAATCGATCGATGGCCTTTTTTGAAAATTGCGTTTTTGTAAAGACTTAATAATCTTTTATTCAACGGGCTGTCCCGGACATTCTTGAAAACATAAACATGTATTTTTGAGTTCCAGTGAAAGCTGAACGCCAAAAGAACAATGTTTAGCAAAGCAATATTTCTCATCATTAATATGCGTCTCCCACAGCCGACAATAAGGCGCAATCACACAGCTCAGTGTCACGATGGACCAAAGTCAGCCACGCAGAAGCGTGAAATGACCCTTATCGACTCGCAGACCGGGCGCTCTCGGCCCGCCTGACCGGCCACGGAAAGAACGTTCGGCTCTCGTTCTACTAAACAAATGTCATATTTGGAAGTTTAACTGTCCACATCGCTATTAAAGTTATTCAGGATACCTGTGAAGAAAATTCATTGTTCTGTCATCTTCACATCATGCATTAATTTGCATTTGTTCATGTCTTCTTTGCTCAATTGAGCTTGGTATCATGCCCATATAAGGAAAATTAGCCGCGCTGAAATGTCAGAGGTTGTACTTACCGGCCTCAGCTCGGGTGGAGTGGGGGTAGCGCCCGGCGGGGCAGGGTAACCTTTGACCGGTCGCACGGCCGAGCAGCTGTCACCAGTACAGCCTCTGACAGTGAAACCCCGCTCACTTCCCCTGCGCGGGCACTGATCGCAGCTGGATGGAACAAAACATGTATAAGAAAAATGTAAATTAAAGCATGTTGTAAATAAAGCAGAATAATGAATTTTCTTCACAGGTATCCTGAATAACTAGCGATGTAGACAGTTTAAGTGACAAATATGACATTTGTTTAGTAGAACGAGAGCCGAACGATCTTTCCGTGGCCGGTCAGGCGGGCCGAGAGCGCCCGGTCTGCGAGTCGATAAGGGTCAATTAACGCTTCTGGGTGGCTGACTTTGGTCCATCGTGACACTGAGCTGTGTGATTGCGCCTTATTGTCGGCTGTGGGAGACGCATATTAATGTTTGGAAATATTGCTTCGCTAAATATTGTTCTTTTGGCGTTTAGCTTTCACTGGAACTCAAAAATACATGTTTATGGTTTCAAGAATGTCCGGGACAGCCCGTTAAATAAAAGATTATTAAGTTTTTACAAAAACGCAATTTTCAAAAAAGGCCATCGATCGATTTTGATAAAAATTACATTTTTGGATTCAGCTCACCGTCGGCTTTCGAATGGTATATACCGTTTCTTTTGAGCCTGAGATGACCTTCCGACGAACCGTGCCCCCCCCCCCCCCTGCATGGGCGAAGGTGGCAAAACACCGTTTACGGGCGAGGGTTAAGATCGTTGAACAGCTTTGGCGAGGTGCCAAGGGCTAACGAAGTGTGGTAAATTGTAGCCGATGCGACGGTTATTATTATTAGATTATTAGGGGCCTTTCTCGACTTTTGTTGCGGAATGCGGATCTAGCGGTGAGGCCGACTGGAAATATGACGGTGTTAATAGTCTGGTGTCAACAAGACCAGCTTACGTACTCCATGAACTCGTCGCCGAAATGAATGTGAAAAGCAGGCTAACATTTCAAGCATAGTACTAGCTTTTTACATGCTGTGACGGGTATACTGTTAAATAATGGAACACCTACCCCAACAACACGATGGAAAGTAATTAGGTAAACGAACATACTTTCTACCTCTGCTAGAAAAAGACTAAGATGACATTAAACTTTTATCTGTTAACACATTCTCTCCTGTTTGCGATGCACTGGCGCCCGCGGCACGCTGGACATCTTGTGAAAACACTGCTAGTGCTAATTAAATACCCGGATGCAGCGGACAGAGTACCTACAGTGGATGGCCAGCGGTCACTGGGAAGGTTATCTAGGTCATAGTAGGTCATTAGAAGCATTTTTTGACCCTACAACTTTTGATGGAGGCAATGACATAAGAAATCAGGAACAATCTTTCCTATGCTCAGCGCAGCATAACGGATCGAATGGTATGCAGTTATGATCTTTCTAGTCAGATCATGACCTTTACCGTGGATAATTTTCACGATATTTTCACATTTTAAGGTCAAATTATACTTCCTTTGCCGTGTCTAGACGAGAGGAACACGATGATGGTACAAATGTTCATACACTGATTAACCCTCGCCCATGTAGGGGGGGGGGGGGCAACCCCCCTGAGGTTTTTCTTAGCTACACGCCGAACCGTTTCAGATAGCCTGCTCAAATTTTCAGTACCCTATGGGGCATCCTTTGCGCAACTTTTGGTATTTTTTTGTCAAGGTCATGTCAGGTCACGGAGTTATGACGTCATAAAGGGAACAACCTCCGGGCAGATTTACGCTAAATTGGAGATTGCTTCACATTGGTATATAAATGCCGACTGACCTGACACACTGATGGATTGTTTTAGAATCATAACTGGCTGATTTGACATTGACACAATGTCCGTTGACATTTTCAAGGTTACTAAAGGTCAAGGTCAGGTCTGTGACCTCGGTTGACCTGTAATGACTTCTTGCACTTGTATGCCTTTTCGGGGTATTTTGATGCCATGAATTCGAATTTGCTATCCATTTCAGGCATCGTCGGTTGTTTCTTGTAGTTTATTTTGGGTCAGGGTCAGGTCAGTGACGTCACACGCCTGACGTGACCCAATGCACAAATGACCTTGCAGACTTCCGATGCTCCCAACGCATCATTTTTAGAGTTATGACATCGAAATACACACCAAACGATAGAGAATTGATCAAGGATCACGATAGTGAAGGTTTCAAGTCGATATCTCTTACCGTTTTGCCGCAATCGGCGCGGAAATCTGAAAAAGTTAGATTTTTTTTCCGAAAATTTGACCTTTGACCGGTCATAAGCAGGTCAAATGTTGACCTAGGACCAAAAAATATACCACCAATCGCGAGATCTCGTGGAGAGCAATCCGTTGGTCTTTTCCGCTAAGCTCTACGACGCTCCGTTTTCAAACGCCAGGGGGGGTCGCACCAACCCCCCCCCCCCCTGCATGGGCGAAGGTGGCAAAACACCGTTTACGGGCGAGGGTTAAGTAATAAGTTAAAAATATTCCAAGAAGACTGCCTCCAAAAAATTATCTTACTTCAATGGCTCTGTCCTCTAGGGTCGAACTTTGAGGGCGCAATGCAGGCACAAGTTTAAACTATTATTAAAAAGGGCGCCATTCTCCCAGAAGGGGGCCCAGATTAAAAACGCTATATTATCCAGGAACGCGGGACGGTCAAAAGGATGCCGTTAGAACATGCGAAGGGCGCCGTGCTCTCGAGAGCAGGGCCTCCTCTAACATGTTAACTGGGGGGGGGGGGGCCGCGGCCCCCCCCCCAGTGATGCCGCTGGCCCCCCCAGTGGAGCTGAAATCGCGTCACTGGGGGGGGGGGGGCACGCAGATAAGCAAATCACGTAGAAAAACGAGGAAATTTCAACCAAACAAACAATCCAGACTATCTCCACGATCACCACGTTACCTACTAATTTTAGTTTCCTTATATCGTTTGTTTCTTATCTACAGGTTTTTTTTACAGATCCGCTTAGGATGAGCCACGGAATGAGGTCAGACATTGCAGATTTTATAATCGAGCGCCGACTGAAGCCCCTGTTCGGTCGCTGTTTTTATATCAGCATGCTGTCGGTTTTCCCCATATAAGGAAGTTATTGCTGGCGCGGCTTGGCCTCTCATTGGTCTAACAAATAGACCACTTGAATTCGACCAATGAGGAGCCAAGAAGCAGCAGCATGGTCGCAGCCTGCTGATAAATAAACGGGGTGCGAACAGAGCTCTGGCATCACTTTGAGAAGAAAGCAGCCCGAACGGTCGCCCTCTATAGTGTCAGTCAAGCGCTCACGGTTCAACACGGAGAAGTATTGTTTTTTCGGGAGACGGGTTTATTCTTGAACAGGAAATTTTTCTACGGTCAAATAGGAGTGCGGCTGAGCTTTATAGCACGATATAAAGTTTTTTCCCAGTGTTTGGGACTAGCAGCGATAAGCCCTCTCACTTATTAAGGGGTATGATAGACCCCACCCCTAGGTTTTTTTTCGAATAACTCGCATAAAAAGTGGCCCAGCGTGGCAAAAGTTTTAGTAGGTATTCTCGTGATTACTTCAATTCTCCACATTTCCTGAAAATGTAATTACCCTTTTCCCTCACCCTCATTCTCATTGACCTGTGGCCTGTTTCTTGAGTCATTTTCAGGCAAGTAGCTTTTTAGGATGGTGAGCTGTTTTCAGGTGGGTAGCTGTTGGTTTCCAGCGTTCGGGAAATCGATACCTAAGCCCTCACACTTTCTGTGGTCGGTAAGAATCCTTTTGCATTGCTGTGCCGTTTAATCCTTTTTTATAAAGGCATTTTGTTTCATTTTCGGAAAACCGAAAATTTTCGTCGATTTCGGAAATCGGACGCTGCGGGGGAACCCCAAATGTCACCCTGCCCGTGCCGGTCTGGAATTGGATCCACCGGTATAGGGTCAGGTGGCCTACTATTTCTTTATTTTTTTTCAAAATGAAAATAAAAATTATGGCATCAGGGCTGTGACGAAAAATAAGTGGCCTAAATCCGATGAGAAAATCGGATTTGGGGGTACCCTACGTTTGGCTTCTGAGCCTCTGGCCCCCCCAGTGAAAATTCCTTAGAGGAGGCCCTGCTCGAGAGGACGCTTGTAAAAGACTTTTGGGTGCATTTTCATCCTTTTGGGGGCATAATTCAGGATTGTTGGTGCATCTGCGAGATATAAAATTACACCCGTGCCCTAGGGCCCTACTGAAGCGCAGGACCTTTACTACTCAGGCTGGTTCACTAGGGAAATAAAGGCGCCGTGGTAACGTCATCAGAGGAAATTCTTCACGCTCAAATGAAGGGGTCATTTGAATGGCTGATTTGGGCTTGATAATGATATAGTCATATTTGTTTAGTTTTAGCCCCATTTATCGTAATGAGGCGAACTCCGTAGCCGTAGCGTAGCTAGGAAACTCCAGCTCGGCGGAAAGAAATAATGAGCGAAAAAACTACGTCCATCAATTGAGCAGCAGATTGATATTCGCGAATATCAAAATTCGATATTCGGACGGGGAACGCAATAACTCAAGAACCAGTGAACCGATTTTGATGAAAAGACCCTCATTCGATTCCTCGTTCCTCATTCCCGGTTGACAGCGATTTCCAGGTCACTAGGTCATGACCTTCAAGGTCAAGGTCAAGGTCAAAGGACGGGGAACGCTCTACAGCCTAAAGTTACTGTCCGATTGGCTTTTAAATGATCTCAATCGATTCCTCGACCCCGATTTCAGGTTGACAGCGATTTCCAGGTCACTAGGTCATGACCTTCAAGGTCAAGGTCAAGGTCAAAGGACGGGGAACGCTCTACAGCCTAAAGTTACCGTCCGATTGGCTTGTAAATGGTCTCAATCGGTTCCTCGACCCCGATTCCAGCTTGACAGCGATTTCCAGGTCACTAGGTCATGACCTTCAAGGTCAAGGTCAAGGTCAAAGGACGGGGAACGCTCTACAGCCTAAAGTTACCGTCCGATTGGCTTGTAAATGGTCTCAATCGATTCCTCGACCCCGATTCCGGGCTGACAGCGATTTCCAGGTCACTAGGTCATGACCTTCAATGTCAAGGTCAAGGTCAAAGGACGGGGAACGCTCTACAGCCTAAAGTTACCGTCCGATTGGCTTGTAAATGGTCTCAATCGATTCCTCGACCCCGATTCCAGGTTGACAGCGATTTTCAGGTCACTAGGTCATGACCTTCAAGGTCAAGGTCAAGGTTCGCGAATATCAAACTAAAAATTCGATATTCGGACGGGGAACGCAATAACTCAAGACCCAGTGAACCGATTTTGATGAAAAGACCCTCATTCGATTCCTCGTTCCTCATTACAGGTTGACAGCGATTTCCAGGTCACTAGGTCATGACCTTCAAGGTCAAGGTCAAAGGACGAGGAACGCTCTACAGCCTAAAGTTACCGTCTGATTGGCTTGTAAATGATCTCAATCGATTCCCCGACCCCGATTCCAGGTTGACAGCGATTTCCAGGTCACTAGGTCATGACCTTCAAGGTCAAGGTCAAGGTCAAAGGACGGGAACGCTCTACAGCCTAAAGTTACCGTCCGATTGGCTTGTAAATGGTCTCAATCGATTCCTCGACCCTGATTCCAGGTTGACTGCGATTTTCAGGTCACTAGGTCATGACCTTCAAGGTCAAGGTCAAGGTCAAAGGACGGGGAACGCTCTACAGCCTAAAGTTACCGTCCGATTGGCTTGTAAATGGTCTCAATCGCGAACACTGACCTGAAGGTCATGACCTAGTGACCTGGAAATCGCTGTCAACCTGGAATCGGGGTCGGGGAATCGATTGAGACCATTTACAAGCCAATCGGACGGTAACTTTAGGCTGTAGAGGGTTCCCCGTCCTTTGACCTTGACCTTGACCTTGAAGGTCATGACCTAGTGACCTGGAAATCTCAGTCAACTGGGAATCGGGGTCGGGGAATCGATTGAGACCATTTACAAGCCAATCGGACGGTAACTTTAGGCTGTAGAGCGTTCCCCGTCCTTTGACCTTGACCTTGACCTTGAAGGTCATGACCTAGTGACCTGGAAATCGCTGTCAACCTGGAATCGGGGTCGAGGAATCGATTGAGACCATTTACAAGCCAATCGGACGGTAACTTTAGGCTGTAGAGCGTTCCCCGTCCTTTGACCTTGACCTTGACCTTGAAGGTCATGACCTAGTGACCTTGAAATCGCTGTCAACCTGGAATCGGGGTCGGGGAATCGATTGAGATCATTTAAAAGCCAATCGGACAGTAACTTTAGGCTGTAGAGCGTTCCCCGTCCTTTGACCTCGACCTTGACCTTGAAGGTCATGACCTAGTGACCTGGAAATCGCTGTCAACCTGCAATGAGGAACGAGGAATCGAATGAGGGTCTTTTCATCAAAATCGGTTCACTGGTTCTTGAGTTATTGCGTTCCCCGTCCGAATATCGAATTTTTAGTTTGATATTCGCGAACCTTGACCTTGACCTTGAAGGTCATGACCTAGTGACCTGAAAATCGCGGCCAACCTGGAATCGGGGTCGAGGAATCGATTGAGACCATTTACAAGCCAATCGGACGGTAACTTTAGGCTGTAGAGCGTTCCCCGTCCTTTGACCTTGACCTTGACCTTGAAGGTCATAACCTAGTGACCTGGAAATCGCTGGGCACCTGGAATCGGGGTCGAGGAATCGATTGAGACCATTTACAAGCCAATCGGACGGTAACTTTAGGCTGTAGAGCGTTCCCCGTCCTTTGACCTTGACCTTGACCTTGAAGGTCATGACCTAGTGACCTGGAAATCGCTGTCAACCTGGAATCGGGGTCGAGGAATCGATTGAGACCATTTACAAGCCAATCGGACGGTAACTTTAGGCTGTAGAGCGTTCCCCGTCCTTTGACCTTGACCTTGAAGGTCATGACCTAGTGACCTGGAAATCGCTGTCAACCTGGAATCGGGGTCGGGGAATCGATTGAGACCATTTACAAGCCAGTCGGACGGTAACTTTAGGCTGTAGAGCGTTCCCCGTCCTTTGACCTTGACCTTGACCTTGAAGGTCATGACCTAGTGACCTGAAAATCGCTTTCAACCTGGAATCGGGGTCGAGGAATCGATTGAGACCATTTACAAGCCAATCGGACGGTAACTTTAGGCTGTAGAGCGTTCCCGTCCTTTGACCTTGACCTCGGACGGTAACTTTAGGCTGTAGAGCGTTCCCCGTCCTTTGACCTTGGCCTTGACCTTGAAGGTCATGACCTAGTGACCTGGAAATCGCTGTCAACCTGGAATCGGGGTCGAGGAATCGATTGAGACCATTTACAAGCCAATCGGACGGTAACTTTAGGCTGTAGAGCGTTCCCGTCCTTTGACCTTGACCTTGACCTTGAAGGTCATGACCTAGTGACCGGGAAATCGCTGTCAAGCTGGAATCGGGGTCGAGGAATCGATTGAGACCATTTACAAGCCAATCGGACGGTAACTTTAGGCTGTAGAGCGTTCCCCGTCCTTTGACCTTGACCTTGACCTTGAAGGTCATGACCTAGTGACCTTGAAATCGCTGTCAACCTGGAATTGGGGTCGGGGAATCGATTGAGATCATTTAAAAGCCAATCGGACGGTAACTTTAGGCTGTAGGACGTTCCCCGTCCTTTGACCTTGACCTTGACCTTGAAGGTCATGACCTAGTGACCTTGAAATCGCTGTCAACCTGGAATTGGGGTCGGGGAATCGATTGAGATCATTTAAAAGCCAATCGGACGGTAACTTTAGGCTGTAGAGCGTTCCCCGTCCTTTGACCTTGACCTTGACCTTGAAGGTCATGACTTAGTGACCTGGAAATCGCTGTCAACCTGCAATGAGGAACGAGGAATCGAATGAGGTTCTTTTCATCAAAATCGGTTCGCTGGTTCTTGAGTTATTGCGTTCCCCGTCCGAATATCGAATTTTTAGTTTGATATTCGCGAACCTTGACCTTGACCTTGAAGGTCATGACCTAGTGACCTGAAAATCGCTGTCAACCTGGTATCGGGGTCGGGGAATCGATTGAGACCATTTACAAGCCAATCGGACGGTAACTTTAGGCTGTAGAGCGTTCCCCGTCCTTTGACCTTGGCCTTGACCTTGAAGGTCATGACCTAGTGACCTGGAAATCGCTGTCAACCTGGAATCGGGGTCGAGGAATCGATTGAGACCATTTACAAGCCAATCGGACGGTAACTTTAGGCTGTAGAGCGTTCCCCGTCCTTTGACCTTGACCTTGACCTTGAAGGTCATGACCTAGTGACCTGAAAATCACTGTCAACCTGGAATCGGGGTCGAGGAATCGATTGAGACCATTTACAAGCCAATCGGACGGTAACTTTAGGCTGTAGAGCGTTCCCCGTCCTTTGACCTTGACCTTGACCTTGAAGGTCATGACCTAGTGACCTGGAAATCACTGTCAACCTGCAATAAGGAACGAGGAATCGAATGAGGGCATTTTCATCAAAATCGGTTCACTGGTTCTTGAGTTATTGCGTTCCCCGTCCGAATATCGAATTTTTAGTTTGATATTCGCGAATATCAATCTGCTGCTCAATTGATGGACGTGAAAAAACTTTATTTGGTAGCATACAAAAAGACCATATCTGACGCTTTTGTTCCAAAAAATATTGTGTTCGTCTTTCATTAAGCACCCCATTTACTTATGCCATAAGCACTGCACGGCGACTTAGTCGGTTATTTCAACTTGAGGTGGATTATTATGAATTATTTTTCCTGAAATAAGACTTGATAAGTAATTAAATAAGTGTAAAAGTCAAGATATTTCAGCGGCATTGAGAACATACGAAAATGTACTTTCAGAGTGTGTCCAGACTGCCTCGCCTTGTAAGTTTGTGTTTACTGTTTACCTACCGTTTCAGTTTGCTTGTTTTGTTATTATAAACATAGCCATTATTGCTAAAACGACGCCAGTAGTCAAGCATGACATGCGTTATTCAATAGCCAAGAAAAATCAACAAACAAAATTATTGCTAGTTAGCTACCTACATTGACACTGTTTAACAATATTGATTTTCTAGTGCAATGCATGTTAATGTTTGGAGAATTTCAGTAATTGGTAAATAAACAATTGTCTTACCCTTTGTCAGGCTGAACTTTTGAAGTACACACATGATTTACCTAGTGATCTAAGTAGGTACTGGAACTGCATTCACAGATCCGATGAGGGCGACCATTATTGATTACGAGGACATGTTAATGATTTTTCACAGTTGAACCGGCTGAAACTGGTGAGGCATAAACACTCAACTACAGGGTTGGACCCAGAATGGGCTAAGCTTGCAACAAAACAGCTTAAATCTGAAGAGGCCCTGAAGAAGCTTGTCTGGAGAACATCAGATGGCATAGAAGTGAAGCCAATTTATACAGCAAAGGATGTGGAAAAGTAAGTTTTATGTGTTTATTTTGTTTTAGAATAATTCATTTCGGGGAAGTGAAGCATTTGAATAGATTATTCTGTCAAAGTCATCTGGCAATATTTTTCAAAAGATAAGGCTATGCTGGATAATTCTGAAAATGGGATAAATACCTGGCCAAGTTTTGTCCCAAACTTGTAATGAAGACAACAACACCTTTTGCTCTGATGGGGGAGGGGTCAATATTTGACCACATTTCAGCTTTTGCATGTGTTAAGGAAGCTGGCTGTCACTTTGTCACAAAATTTAGCATTAGCTCTATTGATTTTACATCATGTGTAACAATTATGTCCCCAGGTCCAGAACAATGTCAGGTCACCAGGTCAGGTTAAGCAACCATGCCTCTAAACAGCTTTGTGATCCTGTTACTCCTACAGTGTAGGTATCTCCTAGAAGCCTGTAACTCAGTGAATTACATTAGGGCATCAGTAGGTACCTACCAAGTACCAACTACCAATAATTCTAATATTTCATCTTTTTTATATGTGTGACCTAGGGGCAGGTCTGATTTGTGGCCTCATCATTATTATGCAAGGGAAGAAGTACAAATGTCTCCTTTTTTAAGGAACACATCAAAACCATATGGAATTTTCAGAGCTGTGACATCTCTACTCATAGGCAATGGGAAAGATGCAGCTAATTGCCAGTGGTTACTTGGAAGGTCGTTTTAGGTCATCAAAGGTCACCAGCAGTTTTTGGCAGTAACTTTTGAAAGAGACCTGCTAGAGCAATGGAAGCGCATATCATGTGTTTACCCTCGCCGGCACGGGGAGCTTGATGTAACCCCCTAAGGTTTTTCGCAAAAAACTCGCGTAAAAAGCGGCCGATCACGACAAAAATTTCAGTAGCCTTGCGTCAATCAATTTTACACCTACCCTGAAAATTTCATGACCCTGACCCAAATGACCTTTCACCTGTGACCTACTTTTCGAGACCATGTTTGGCCGGAATTGCGATTCGGCGTATGTATGTCGGCTCGCATTAGCGGCGCGTTTGCAGTCTTTTCGTGGTTTCAAGCGTTCAAACATGTGATATGATGTTGGTCCCATGCATTGGGGTGGGTGTCAAGGTCACCTGAAGGTCAGGTCAGGTCACTGACCTTTGCTGACCTCGGTTCACTTTCCGAGTTTTACATGTTTCTAGGCTAGTTTTTGGAGCTGAATTCGAATTAAACAACCATATGAACGTTGACGAAGTAGTTTTGGTACCTTCGTAACATGTTACGAAGCTGTCAGAGGCGGTTGACACTTACTACGAATACCCGGCAGGACCCCTACTGGTTGACCTGACCTGATCTGACCCGACCTGTTCAAAATGCATGAAGGCAACAACTGCGATCAAAACTAACATGAAATTCGTGGGCAGCACCCCGAAAAACCCCATAACAGCCACATTTTACGACGTTCTAACAGGCCCCGTTTTCCCCGACTTTTAGGCCATTGACCTGACCTCAGAGGTCACCATTTGACCTATGACCTTAAAACTGGGTACCGTTGGCTTCATCTCGTGACGACCTACAAGATGGTTTTTCCGTGAGGCTCTAACTCAATTAATACCAAACGCGAGTCTTACCAATCCCCCCAAGGACGCAAAATGGCCTGTGCCAGCGAGGGTTACAAATCCATGTAATATGTCCTTTTTGATCATGTCATGTGTCATGACTAGCCTGAGGAAAAAATTCCAGTTTTGGCCTGTTAAATTTAACTTGTTCAATGGACGCATCTAGAGGAGATAAGCATGGTGGTGGCAAAAGAAATGATATACATTGATTGAGACCAAAGCTATTGCAGAATAATTGTTTATGTTTCAACAAAATCTGCTTTTTCGTAGGTTTCGTACCTGTGGGCATGTAGCGAGAGAGTTTTGAAATCGGTTGCGCTTTTCCGCTACACTATAGCTCTTTTGGTTTACGCCTTGTACGCTGACTGGTAAAATATCAAATTCGAACAAAATTTACATTAAATTTTACCTTTGGCGAGCTTCAGCGACCTTAGCATTGGCCTGAGTGAACATGAGCTGTTTAGTTTTGAAAGAGCTCATAGAGAGTTACCTGTCGTCGCTTTTCCTGCGTCTTAGTAACTTTTTTTTAGATAACCGGGCATGGCCAAATACCCCCCTCCCCCATCCCATGGCGAAGTTGACTGTGACCCCCAACGGCGCCTGGAATAATATGTACAAGATGGTTTGGTGGGATAAGTGTGAAATATAGTTACAAGCCATCATAATCTCGCCAGCATTGTCATTACCATTTCCAGCACCAAGAGGTACGTAAGCTGACCGTTCCACTTGCCACCTGCTCCCGCTGGACATGTGTTGGCAGTGTTTCCGCCGAGCTGCCGGGTCAGTTTCCGTTCACGCGCGGCCCATACCCCACAATGTACGCCCAGCGGCCGTGGACCATTCGTCAGTACGCCGGCTTCTCCACGGTCGAGGAGAGCAACAAATTCTACCGGCAAAACATCAAGGCCGGACAGCAGGGACTCAGCGTGGCCTTCGATCTGGCGACACACTGCGGGTACGATAGGAAATGCGACCATCCCAGAACTTTGGCTAATGCTACGGTCTGTTGGGTCACTGCTATGAGTTAATTGTTACAAGAGGTGCGAATGCAGTTTATTCATATTGTTGGTCTGTTTACGTATTCATGGATTATTTTTAATGATAAAGAATGTGTTTTACATATATGGATAGCGATGTTGGGTCAGATCAGTCATACACGCTGCTTCATTGAATTGCAAAATGCATCGGTGCTCTTTTAGTTATCTGGTTGGTACATACATGGCAATTGGCAAGCTCATTATTTCATTAGTGTTTTGAGGACATAGTAATATGATACGAATATAATAGATTGCATGGAATGCGTCCAATTCCTCTGACACTGCTCGCTGATCTTCAGTTACGACTCTGACAACCCGCGCGTCTCGGGCGACGTCGGCATGGCCGGCGTGGCCATCGACTCTGTGGAGGACATGAAGACGCTCTTCGACGGCATCCCGCTGGACAAGATGTCCGTCTCGATGACCATGAACGGAGCGGTCATCCCCATCATGGCCATGTTTATCGTCACCGGCGAGGAACAGGTACGGCGGAACGAATCTCTGAGATAAATAAATAAAATTTAAGTCGAGTCTTGAACATCAATCTATGTTGATTGATGCAGCTTCCAAACAAAGTAAGACTTGCGATTGCTTCGCTGATCACTTTTCATCATTCTGATTGAACTTTTGGAGTGTTGTCTTGTACGGCACTATCATAAAACAAGCACGTTTCCTGCACATTGATTTGCTTGCCTAATGCATAATTGCATATACAAGTATCGCGTGCTGAATGCATATCGTTTTCAGGGTGTTAGCACAAAGCAACTATCTGGAACGATTCAGAACGACATTCTGAAGGAGTTTATGGTTCGCAACACATACATCTACCCTCCAGCTCCTTCGATGAAGATCATTGGAGACATTTTCGCCTACACTGCCGAGAACATGCCCAAGTTCAACTCCATCTCCGTTTCGGGCTACCACATGCAGGTATGACGTCCTTTATCGCATGCGATGTATCATTTTATGATTCAGACACATGAGTTCTGAGTAAGCATATCAGAATTGTTCCTGGCAGAAGCAAAATATGAGTTCTAAAAGGCGACCAGTCAACATTTTGAAAAGCCTCGCCGTTTTCCTAGTATCGATACCCATAGTCATTGCTATAATTTGGGTAATACTGACCATTGCGTTCTGTGCTGTGACATCCCGTGTGTTTCTCGGCTCGCCCATCAGGAGGCAGGCGCCAGCCCGGTGTACGAGATGGCCTTTACGCTAGCCGACGGCCTGGAGTACTGCCGCACCGGCCTGAAGGCCGGGCTGGACATTGACGCATTCGCGCCGAGGCTCTCATTCTTCTGGGGTATCGGCATGAACTTCTACATGGTGAGTCATCTGGGCTACCTCATCTAGGTGGCCGATTATCCGAGTGCGCGATGTATGACGGGTTTGTCAATCCATCTGGCTGCTGCCAGTGGATAGCTGAAATGACGTGAGCAATTAGAAATGTAGAAGTAGATACCGGTGAACAACGAATTGACCGTTTCGTGATTTTCACTTACTCGTACCTTCTCTGTGGATGCTTGCCATTATTTGATAAGCATATCATTCTATCTTGTCTGACGGCCGTGGTATCTGTCGTAGGAGATAGCCAAGATGCGAGCCGCCCGCCGTCTCTGGGCCACCCTGATGAAGGAAAAGTTCAACCCGAAGAACGACAAGTCCATGATGCTGCGAACCCACTCACAGACGTCCGGGTGGTCCCTCACCGAACAGGTCAGTCGGACGTCAGGTTCAGACGCTTGGTCGATTACAGGTCACACGCCAGGTTCGGCTCACTGGTGGCTGACTATGGAGTGTTCACTGCTCACTATTCAGTATTAATCACACAAATAAGCATATGCAGGTGAAGAGATGTAGACATTGCAAAGCTCTTCTTTGTCTTTTTAACTGAGCTGATATTGGTTTTATCACCAACCTTAATCAATCGTCGTGTGATAGCCGAGAAGATTATCACATTCTGCGTATTTCCTGCAGACTTTGACACTCCGTCTCCGTGCTTCGTTCCTTCATCACCCGTCTCACTGCATAGTTTGGCCATCCGCTATCTGCTTCGTGTCTTCATCACGAGTCTCACTGCCTCTCCCACAGGACCCGTACAACAACATCATCCGCACGACGGTGGAGGCGATGGCGGCGGTGTTCGGCGGCACGCAGTCGCTGCACACCAACTCCTTCGACGAGGCGCTGGCCCTGCCGTCAGTGTTCTCGGCTAGGATCGCGCGCAACACCCAGATCATTCTCCAGGAGGAGACAGGCATACCCAAGGTGGGTCAGGGGAGACCGGGGGAGACGGGTATATGCAAGGTGGGATAGGGAGGTGAGAGATAGACGGGTATATCCAAGGTGGGATATGGGAGACCGAGAAAGACGGGCATACCCCAGGTAGGGCCTTGTCTTGTCCAAGGTAGACTAAAGAAGACCGGGGTAAACAGACATACCCAAGGTGGGCTAGGGGAGGCGGGAATCATCTTTGCCAATTAGTCTGCCTTTTTCCTCCCTCTTACTTTGCCTCATTCCCGACACCCAATCCGGAGTCTGCCTCTGACTTATGCCTCTCTTATCTGATGATGGTCATGGTCATCATGGTCATCATCATGATCATCATGATCAGCGACCCTGACTATGCCCCTCGAACGTTGCCAGGTGATCGACCCGTGGGCCGGCTCGTACGCCATGGAGGCGCTCACAGACGAGATGTACCGGGCCGGCCGAGAGGTCATTGACCAGGTCGAGGAGATGGGTGGCATGGCAGAGGCGGTCGCCTCCGGCTGGCCAAAACTGAAAATTGAGGAGTGTGCTGCCAGGAAACAGGCCGCCATTGACTCCGGCACAGGTGGGAGCGGACATTAACGCACATTTGGGTTTTATAGTCAGTGTAGGCCGGACGGGGTGGTGGAATAGGGACCGAGTTGTGAATTGAGGATGGATCGGTGGACTCTGTGGTGGACTGGGGACGGAGTAGTGGGATGGCGATGCATGGGAGTTTTGGTGGGCGTTTGAGTTACTCTTTGTTTAAATTGATAGTCTCAGGAAAGGCAAATCAGTCGAAATGTTTGTTGAACACTCTGAAAGTAGTTAATGTCAATTAGTAATGATATTAGGTGCACTTGAAATGATCAAAGTTGTAAAATATCGAATTCCATCGTCATAATATCGTGTTTACCCGCTGACCAAACTGTCCCACCTCTCCTTTGACCAGAGGTGATTGTGGGCGTCAACAAGTACCGTCTGGAGAAGGAGGAGCCGCTGGACGTGCTGATGATCGACAATCAGCAGGTGTACCGCGCCCAGTGTGACAAGCTGGAACGACTGCGGGCCTCCAGGGACCCGGCGGCTGTCAAAGAGGCGCTGGCGGCCGTCACTGAGGTGGCCAGGACCGGGCAGGGCAACCTGCTGCAGATGGCCGTGAGTTGGGAGAGGGGATGGGAAAGGACGTGAACTGAAAAAGGGTCAAGGGGTTCGCGAGTTGTAAGAGTAAGTAGGAGTGGGGAGGGGCAAGATCGTTAGTTGGAAAAAAAGAAACTGAAGAATGTCTGGATGACAGTGAGGTAGGGAGATGCGTAGAAACGGCAAATCCGTAAGGTTGATAGTCTAATTTAAATTGATAAATAAAATTGTCTAATTTCCATCCTAATGATGCCCGTTGTGATACAACGAAAACGACTTCCGATCCAAACCTGGCTGCTCAACTGAGCCTGCTATCGGCGTTCTTTCTATTTGTACTGTCTGTTACCCGCGTCCTGACGTGCACCGCGTTCTATGTATAACTGCTTTGTAGTGTTCTCGAACTTATATCTCGTGAACCGCGCATAACCCGTGTGTGCTGTATTTTTCTGCCAGGTGGCGGCAGCGCGGGCGCGCGCCACCGTCGGTGAGATCACACAGGCCATGGAGGAGGTGTTTGGACGTCACGTGGCCACCGATAAGTTCGTCTCGGGCGCGTACAAGTCCGAGTACGCCGACACGGAGGACCTGCAGAAGGTCATGCAGAAGGTCGGTGATGGACGTGCGGCCCGTGTTGTGCTCTCCGTCCTCGGCTCCAGAGAACCCCTTTCAGTGCCTCTGGTTCTACTCTCATCGACTCGGCCTGGTCAATGTTTCTGTTTTCAAGCTTACCAGTGGCTGATGTAACGAGTAAATTTATAACTATGAACCACGCTTTAAAGTCAAGGCAATTGAAATATTTTTTAATTATCCCCAAAATCATTTTGTTTAACAGCGGCAGGCAACGATAATTGTCCACAAAGTTCACAGTGTCAGAGCGAATGTCAACTCACGTCATCCGTGAGGTCGGAAAGGTCATCCATGTTCACGAACAGGTTGTGTCATGCCCTATCTGATTCGGAAGACTGGTGATAAGCCGAAAGATAAATTGGCAGAACAAATTTAGTTCCTTCTTTATTTGTCAAAGCATCTCATGTCGCAAGTAAAATATACCTAAGCCACTTCTCACAATTCGCGTCTTATTATTTCATTTTCAACGTTATTTTTACAACCATAGCCGAATCTAATTAAGCGCCAGACTAAGGTGATGTTAACCAAAATAATTAAAGAACATTTTCAAATTAAAGCCAACACGGTAAAATCCGACACCTGTAAAGCATATCGTCGATGGATGTCAATTTACGGACATTGCAGCTGCTTTCAAATCAACCTCCATGCACCATAAGAACGGTTTCGTCTTGTACGAGGGGCCTATGTCGTATTGATTTTGGGCAACCATTGTTCATACAGCCTACATAATTCATTAGTCATTGGTACTAAGCGACTAGGTAAAACCATAGTGTAATAAATAACATTATTTATTACACTATGGTTGAACTGAAGTTTTTATAGTGCTAGTCACTAGGGTCGGATTCAGCCACTCTCCGCTACAATCAGACCGCCTGACCCGACCGGTCGATGTGTTCCAGGTGGAGGAGTTTGCCGAGGAGGAGGGCCGCCGACCGCGCATTCTGGTCGCCAAGATGGGCCAGGACGGACACGACCGAGGCGCCAAGGTCATAGCCACCGGGTTCGCCGACCTCGGCTTCGACGTGGACGTCGGCCCGCTGTTCCAGGTTCGTGAGCAGACTGTGGAACGCACCCACCTCCGATCGATCTCACTGACTCATCCTCTCAGCCAGGCAACGACGATAGGCTGCCCAGCAATGCAGCTTAGACCCGTTGCAATTCTCAGGAAGTTTTTGATTGTCAATCGTCAACACAAGACTTGGTCTCTATGAAACCTAATGGATATTTATACGTTAGTCGCTTGCCAAATCTCCGAATTTTCAATCTTCCTTCTGTCTGGTCTGCTCCTATCCACGCGCCTTCTAACCTCTCCGCTCCCCGCCGCTCCCACAGACGCCGGAGGAGGTGGCGCAGCAGGCGGTGGACGCCGACGTGCACGTGGTGGGCGTATCGACCCTGGCCGCCGGCCACCGCACCCTGGTACCGGCGCTGGTACGAGCGCTGAGGGAGGCCGGCCGCGGGGACGCCCTGGTGATTGTTGGAGGCGTCATCCCGCCGCAGGATTATCAGATGCTGTATGATTGTGGAGCGGCAGCCGTCTTCGGACCCGGTGAGGAACGGGGTGGGTTGGTGACATGGTCGCCGGTAGTGCGGCTGGGTTAGACCCGGCGGGGCTGGGGTGGGGAAACGGGTGGGAGCTTCTCTAGCCGAGGACGTTGTTGTCACGTTGGGCGCTTGGTCGTTCGGTAGTGATCTGGAATGAAAAAGTTACAGCGTATATCGAGGCAATCGTGTCGGTACATACGTTCTGTGGCTGTCTGCTTGCGCTGAGGCCTGATCGACGTTGCTGATTATCCGTTTTTTTATCCTAGTTTCTTCTTGCTAGTTCGCATGGGATACAGCTTCAGTGAGGACGTGCAGCGTTCCCTGCCAGCCCAGTGACGTTTCCTGACCGCTCTTCATTCACCGTTCCAGGAACCAAGATCCCGGTGGCAGCGCTGGAGGTGCTCAACATGATCAGCTCCAACCTCAAGAAGCAGCAGCAGGCCGCCTGAGCCAGTCCCTTCTCAGGAGACACTGACAAGACCGAGTCTCATCGGTCAGCGATGGCTCAGCGCGCGTTTTCCCTCTGAGCACGTGAAGTTCACTGACAGGTTGGTGCGTGGCCTGCCATTCACACATCATGGCAGTTGATGTACTGCTCCTGCAATGCGTCCTTATCGGCAACGGAGGGGTTGGTGTATGGTGTATTTTTGTAGGGACACCTTTTGCGAGAGCGCCGTTGCGCGCCACAGGTTGTGGCGGATGTTGTGGCCCTAGAAGTGTGATAAAGCTCAGTCAGCTTAGCGGTGGTCAGCTGGCCAGTGACCGAATTTCAGTGTCAGTAAATATGTTGTTTGTGTTGGTGGGAGGTATTGGGGCGATTTGCACTGTTTTAAGGAGTGGCGCGGAATCAGTCGCGATTCAGACCGCCGCACCTTTCAGGCCCCGGGTACTGGCCATTCATTTGACAATATGTAGACTGACAACTGTATTTATGTAATATGTACAATGATAATATGTATAGTGCAATACCGTGCCGGTGGATGATGCACGAATAAACGTGTGTGATTCTCATTCATCTGCTGGTAGGAATACACAGCGAACGCTGTTGGCGACAGGTATTTATTACCCGTGCCATACAAACAGACACAATGGTGACATGATGGAGGTACGATGGCGACGGGAGAACAAGTGACGGCGGCGTCGCGTGACAAATATGCGGCAAACGTGACTGCAGTTCGCGACGACTACCGTACGTGATGATTGAAACAAACAAAGTGACTGACTGACAAAACCGCGCAGCGGAATGACCACGTAACTCTGCCGGGAGCAGCATCAGGCATGGGCTTCACTGGACTCGCGAGATACGTCGGCATCTCAGTTGAAGAATCGCACTGACTAGCGGTACCGCAATTAATTATATGCAGGACTCACTAGAAAATGAGCTACGCGAACCCCCGAATCTCAGCTTAGCCGTCCGTGCCATTTAGCCTTAGCTTCCAGTCAGCAGCAGCGGGCTGGACTAAATCACGGATCACACTCACAACCTTGCTGCACTTTGCAACGGACCCAACAGCAGTGGTCCATTCTGGAAAATGCCGCGCCGTTTGACAAACAGCGACCCGGTGCATTGTGCTTGACTCTTTTCACTGACATCACTGGACCTCACGTCACTGATCATGACGTCAATGGTCGTCAATGGTCGTTAATGGTCATCGCGTCATTGGTGACCGCTGGTCATGACATCACTGGTCATAACCAGTGACAGACTGGGCAGCCGGTACTACCGGCCGAACACAGGCAGTGTCTTCCTGTGTTCGCGCACTGGACAGCGGAGACGACCGACCGGGCAGCAGCTGGAGCGCCTCACAGCCCTACCCTGTGTCTTTGTGTGCGTGAGATCAACAGAGAACGAGCTTGGCCGGCTTTCCTTCCACCTCTTTGGCGGTGCCGTGGGTGAGCACGTGGTCCCGCTTCAGCTGAGCGAACAGCAGATCTGTCACCAGGAAAATCTGTCGAGAGCGGGAGGACGTCAGTCACCGGGCTAACCCGAACGAGTTTTACTTTGGGGTTTGGTGGTTTGGATTGCAACAGCGACAGCATATAAACAGAAAAAGTGGCCCAACGGTCACCAGAACCAGTCAATTCCATCCCATCTAAAACTGACAACAGTACCGATACCAGGTAAAAAGTTATCACAAGATCGACTGTCATTTGAAGGCATGAAAATGGAGGAGGCTGGTGTCATGGATGCTACCAGAAAAGCAGGACAAAAAAAGCCTTCGATCATTTCCACATCGGCCACCCCAGGCTGATCTATCAAAAAGTAAATGATAAACCACTCTCCAACACGCTCAGTCACCAAACCCCGGCGTCACATCGCCCTATCTCCCAGTTGCGCCACTTTCGGCTCACCTGCGCCGCGTTGTAGGCCAGTGTGACGGCGAAGAAGAAGTTGGCGTTGGCTGAGCCGGCGTGGATCCACAGGGTCCACATGACGGGCGCCAGCACCATCACAGACGCGTAGAAGCACGTGACGACGAAGCCGTAGCGCGCATGCGGCGCCAGGGGCCGCCAGAGCGGCAGCAGGGCTAGGTAGAGGCCGGCCTCGGCTACACTCGGGTACGACTTGAACGTCACCATGAGCACGAGTAGGGCGAACATGACCAGCACGGGCTGGCCGCGGAACCTGGGTGGAGTCGAGACGGGTATGGGTAACGCTCGCGACGGACGTAACCGCAACGGTACCATGTACCTGATCATGGGTCTCCTTCAAACGCGCAGACGCGATAGTTTGCGAAACTCTACGTTTATGTCGCAATAATTATTTGCCAAGCAACAGTCACGGATACATGAGCATTGAACAATGTGCAACGAGCCAGCGCAATACTACCCACGGCCATGTATCACCACCCTCCCTTTCGTTCATATGGCGACCATTTATATTTTATTTAACTACATTTGATGAGACGAATGTTATCGTTCTGTTTTATAAATCGGCATCAACATATCACAGCCTGAGCCTTGAACCATGTGGGAACGCACATATCACGAAGGAAGCCCTGGACCACTTACCGCAGTGTTAGTGGCACCGCGTATATGAACGCGTTGATCTGGAATGTGGCAATGAAGAGCGACTCAAAGTGCTGGAACATCTCGGTGAAGAAGTACCAGAAGAGGCCAACGTTCGGCGACAGGTCCCACGTCCATAGACTGTCAGGGGAGCGGTTCATGGGGTCACGGGCATGAAACACGATCATGAAACTAATCCACGGGCATGAATCTCTAAGTTGGTGCAGTGTGCACATTAACCAACATAAGCAAGACGTCGAGTCGAAGGTCTGAACTTTCAACCACCCACCCCACCTCCCATATCCTCTCCACGACCTCCCGGCGGCAGCTGTACGTACATGAAGCCGTAGGTGGACCGGAGGAAGCTCCAGTCGCCCAGGGCGTGGGCCGAGAGCAGCAGCAGGCCGGCCCAGCAGCCAGCGGCCAGCAGGGCAGCCAGCAGGCGGCTGCGGCCGGCGGCGCCGACAGCTGCCAGCAGTGGCGCCAGCAGCACCACCGGGTACAGGTCCAGGTAGCAGCTGACCGACAGACTGCACAGGCACACCCACCAGCGCTCTGGGGCGGCAGATGGGCCACGGGTCACATACCACAACTACCAGCGCACCCACCAGCACGCCTACCAGCGCTCTGGGGCGCCGGGCGGGCGACGGGTCACGTCGGCAAACGACACATAATTGCGTTGTGAACACAGTCAACACTGAACACGGCCAACAGTCAACCGCATGGGTGATAACGTCTCGGTGCTTTTTCACACCGACTGACATACTAGCTCTATTTAAACCGCTTTCGGTTAGGAGCATAAATTTTATTATGATCTTTGGAATACTGAGAATTCCCAAACTCCAAAAACATTCAAGGACATTCGTCGGATGTCAGTAAACATTCCACACGTCCGTCAGCCCCGTTCGCCCCGCCATCTCCCCTCGTCCCAGCTCCCCTGTGGTCCCCCAAGTCCTCCATTGACTGGATCTGTTTCTCCCCCGCCCCTCCACTGACTGTACCCTATCCCTCTCGACCTGTCTTCCACTGACTCAGATCCCGTTTCTCACCAAGTCCCTGACCCTCACTGACCGGACCCTTGTCCCTCCCCTGCCCTTACCTGACCGGACTCGTCCCTCCCGCCAACTGACCAGTAACGGCCGCGTAGAAGACTAGCACCAGCGGCAGCTGGTGGAGCCCGGCCGTACTGAGCGCAGCGCAGCTCACCGCCGTACACGGGTTAAACAGGTACACAGCGGCCACGATCAGCGGCACGGGGGACGGAGAGGAGGGTGGAGCGGCGCCGGAACGGACAGCTGGCTTCTCCTGTAACAGGGACATGATGGTCATTTCACCAGGGATGTGTCACACTGTCAGTGTGTAGGTGAATGTGATTTGATTTTTGCATGTGTGCTCTTCAAGATAGTGGTTTGTGGTGGAATGAAATTACACTGAACAAAGAGTATTATGGTGTTAAGAATAGCTACACATTTTTCAAGTACATTGAGCCTTGACACATATCATACAGAACATAGGTGAGAACAGCATTCACTGACAATTATGTTGCAATCAGTATAGTAAGAAAAGATAAGGAATCATAAGGAAGATGAGTAAAACATGTTTTTCCTTTTTACATGACAGAGCATGAGCTTACCTGTTTCTGAACAAATTTCTCAGCTGTCCTCTTGAGAATGTGAGCAGTGAGTAGATCTACCAAGATGAAGAAGGCAGGTACAATGCCAGCAAAGTTTTGCAGAAGGAGGTTGTACAGCAGTAAGGTTAATGGTGGCTCATGGACCATGTCACCTTCGTAGGGGGATATATCTTGTCCCATCAGGTATGATCCCTCAGTCACTGAAAGAAGAAATACATTTCAACTTCAGTTCATGAAGAACAGTCCTGCAGATACAGGAAATCAAATAAGTACCTGTTTTCTGACATGCTTCATTGATTATTCTTTGGTCAAAGTACTGGTAGCTTATGCTTGAGGTTAGATGTTGGTGCTCGGTAGATGTTAAGTTAGATTAAGTGAGGTAGATAACCTCTTCCAGTACTCCTTTAACATGTTCAAAAGCTTTTCAAATTACAAATAGAATGCAGCAATACAATTTTTATTCTATGATCTAATTCACAAATATTTTAGTTTGCATCTGAAATCAATCAACAACCTTAAAAAATCGTCAAAGTATTGTCCTAATCTCACCTCTCTTCCATGATGACACTGGAGTGGAAAATATTGTGCCATCACAAAGATTCTTGAAGAAGTCATTGTGCATCAAATAAAGTCTGACAAAAGCTCCTCCAATCAAAAGAAGTGGCTCCATCATCTGAAAGGTTAACAGCAGAGGGCTGTTCACGGACCCTGTGTGCCACCGCGTCCCTACGTCAGCCTTCCGTCACCGCACACAGCGACCGCTGTGGCCGGTCCGGACCGGCCACAGGGGACCGTCCACCGCACGCAGCCGTGACGTCATAACCACCTACCCATCCCCTACCCCCACGCCTGCTGCACAGTGCACACACTGGCACGACATACACCGCACTCAGCAGTTTGCGGTGTCCGTGAACTGCCCTCTGATCAACATTTTGTGCTGAAAATGTTGGCAAAAACACCATCAAAATAATATTTGGTAGTAACATGGAAGACGTCACTGTCTACTACATATGTCAAGACTAATAGAAAAAAATACAATGAAAGCTGAAACCCATTGGCATCTTAATCCCCTATGCAACTTACAAACAAATTTTGATCAGACAAACAACATTGAATTTATTTCCTGAAGGCTGCCTTTGGACTTCCCCAGTCCCTGCAAATCCTTTGAATTCCACTCAGTCCCTCTAACCAGTTCTCATAAAAATTCCCTCACTCCTCCACGCTTCTGCTGATCCAACAATCACTGCCAATATTCTCCTCCCTCGGCCTCATCAGAACATCAACATGAGTTGGATTTTGGGAGGAGTCTGAAGAAGACAAACATTGATATTGGTGCAAACACCAACTGTTTAGAAGCAACATGTAAACTGACAATGTGTCAGTGTATTGAAGAAAGGTATGTTCATTGTGATTTGAACCATAACACGTAAAAAAAACATGTAATGTGAATATTGCCTGTTGAGACATCTGGCTATTGCAATTCGAACTGCTGTAAGGGGAACAAGTAAAATTATTATATTCCCTTGTGATTGCCAAAGGTCTCCTAGCTCTAGAGCTTTGGTCTAGACTGCAGCCTACCCATAAGTACTTATCATTTGTCACCAAATGCTTGAACCAAATGTTTTAAGCTAAGGCATGACAATTAATCATTCTCCTTGCACCATAAATAAGCTCATGACTGTTGCGTACATACTACATATACATGCACATCAATATACAAAATGCATACATTACCTATGCCAAGGCTATACAAAACCTTTTATGTCCCCTACCCTACATGTATTATGCCTCGTAAGTCATAACCTTATCAACTTGTGCACTGTTTGACTTAAACACTTCAACTTCGCGGCAGCCAAGGCAGTACATCAATATGTGGCTGCCAGTGGCGGCTATGTTTTAGGGCCTTGGTGGCAGCTGCCAGCTGTTCACACTAGCAGGACTAGGGAGAGCCAAGAGGTGTCCTGACTTAGCGCGTACTGCGTATTTGGAGATTGAGATGAAATCGCAACACAAATGGATTAAGGAGACTCTTTCCTCAATACCACTCCTAATTCTTGTAGGTATGACCAAGGTACGAGGTTGTCGTAGATTCTTTTCTAATTTCTAATTTGTTAAATGTGACTAGCTTGGTTACTAATTTTTGTTGGTTACTTAAGGATTTGCTAGGGATTACGGCTTGGTTGGTTGGCTTGGTGGAGAGAAAATTTTACAATAGTAAATTTAGTACAATAGTAAATAAAATTACAATAGTAAACCAATTGTAAATTTTACAATTTTACAATTGGTGGATGCGCTGCCCGAAGGGCGGTGTTTCACGGGCTGCTGCTACCACGCTGCTATCAAATTGCGCGAGCTGACGTCACACTTGTGGTAGTGTTGGAGCGGGTGAGTATTGAAGCATCCAAGAGCGCAGGCGTATATTCGAATGCAGTATGAGTAGAGCATGGGTCCCGAAAAATTCTTCAGAAACTAGAGAAATTCTCGCGGGGCAGGACGTCTGTCAAACTAGCAGCGAGCAGCGAGCAGCGAGTCCAGCAGCGAGAAACGGGCCATCCTGATTTAGCTGGAAATTTGCTCACAGAGCCTTCTCAGCACGCTGATTCCGAAAATCATGGTCTCTTGGGTGGGAATCTTTACCGTTCTCGAGATAGAACCCTCTAAAGTTTTCGACACCCATGACCGGGCCATCCCGATTTGGCTGAAAATTGGCTCACAGAGCCTTCTCAGTTCTCAGCACGCTGACTCCGAAAATCATGGTCTCTAGAGTGGGAATCTTTACCGTTCTCGAGATAGAACCCTCTATAGTTCTTACCACCCATGACCGGGCCATCCCGATTTGGCTGAAAATTTGCTCATAGAGCCTTCTCAGCACGCTGATTCCGAAAATCATGGTCTCTAGGGTGGGAATCTTTACCGTTCTCGAGATAGAATCCTCTAAAGCTCTTACCACCCATGACCGGGCCATCCCGATTTGGCTAAAAATTGGCTCACAGAGCCTTCTCAGCACGCTGATTCCGAAAATCATGGTCTCTAAGGTGGGAATCTTTACCGTTCTCGAGATAGAACCCTCTAAAGTTTTCGACACCCATGACCGGGCCATCCCGATTTGGCTGAAAATTGGCTCACAGAGCATTCTCAGCACGCTGACTCCGAAAATCATGGTCTCTAGAGTGGGAATCTTTACTGTTCTCGAGATAGAACCCTCTATAGTTCTTACCACCCATGACTGGGCCATCCCGATTTGGCTGAAAATTTGCTCACAGAGCCTTCTCAGCACGCTGATTCCGAAAATCATGGTCTCTAGGGTGGGAATCTTTACCGTTCTCGAGATAGAACCCTCTAAAGCTCTTACCACCCATGACCGGGCCATCCCGATTTGGCTAAAAATTGGCTCACAGAGCCTTAGTTCTCAGCACGCTGATGCCGAAAATCATGGTCTCTAGGGTGGGAATCTTTACCGTTCTCGAGATAGAACCCTTTTTTTCGGCACCCTTTTTTTTCAAGTTTTCGGCACCAAAGACCGGGCCATCCCGATTTGACTGAAAATTGGCTCACAGAGCCTTCTCAGCAAGCTGATTCCGAAAATCATGGTCTCTAGGGTGAGAATCTTTACCGTTCTCGAGATAGAACCCTCTAAATTTCTTACCACCCATGACCGGGCCATCCCGATTTGGCTGAAAATTTGCTCACAGATCCTTCTCAGTTCTCATGGTGTGTCAAAAGTGGAAATAGCCGGTGCGCCGTCTGGCAACCCGGCAGCCCGCCGCCATAGGGAAATTCATGCTTTTTGTCGCTTTTTCGCTCCCTATGAGTCACTTGATCTTATTAGAGCTTAACTAGGAACGAGGCGGGTCACATGGACGTATTCGGGAGCCGAATACGGTGTTTTGGAGCCAATACCTGGGAAACCCTGCCCGCCCAATGCGAGTTTTTAAGAGTCTGCATGCCCAAATTAACATTGAGCGCGGCCGTTTTCGGTCGGTTTTCCCCGACCTTGTGACGAAATCGCCTTATTTATTCAACCAGGGTGGGCTAATTCGCTTAACTAGGAATGAGGCGTTGAAGAGAATTATTCAAGGAATAGAGCTGTGCAAAAATATTTTTTGTATTGTTAAAACTGTATCCGCCCTCGAACGATAAACATTGTTGACCCATCAGAAACACATCACCTGGAATGCGTTTGGACTTGGCTGGATCTAATATTAGCGAGTATCTGCTAATGCAGTTTCTTGGCTTACATAGTACGCACACAAGCATACATACTTCCTGCCCTTGGTTATTCCTCACTTGAATGAAAATTTTACTATAATAACTATTCCAAGCAGTTAACAGGTTTTAGTGCAGTGCCAATTCGGAACCGTTCAGCGCCGCCAGTCTCCCAGGCGGCGCGTAACGGCTGCCGCCGGCGCGGCCGCCGCGCCGCCTTTCTGGCAGGTTGTTTGACTTCATATCTCTGTTTCTAGAAAAGTTGTGGACCGATTTACTTGATTCTTGCATGAAAAGATCCGCCATTCAATTCTTAGCAGATAACGAAAATTTGACGTCGATTGCACGATCCGCTGCCCATATTGTGGTACTGCCATCTATTGACAAGGCTGGCGAACTAAAGCCGGGCGGCTATTTCCACTTTTGACACACCATGTAGCACGCTGATTCCGAAAATCATGGTCTCTAGGGTGGGAATCTTAACCGTTCTCGAGATAGAAACCTCTAAAATTTTCGACACCCATGACCAAGCCATCCCGATTTGGCTGAAAATTGGCTCACAGAGCCTTCTCAGCACGCTGATTCCGAAAATCATGGTCTCTAGGGTGGGAATCTTTACCGTTCTCGAGATAGAACCCTCTAAAATTCTTACCACCCATGACCGGGCCATCCCGATTTGGCTGAAAATTTGCTCACAGAGCCTTCTCAGCACGCTGATTCCGAAAATCATGGTCTCTAGGGTGGGAATCTTCACCGTTCTCGAGATAGAATGCTCTAAAGTTTTCGACACCAAAGACCGGGCCATCCCGATTTGGCTGAAAATTTGCTCACAGAGCCTTCTAAGCACGCTGATTCCGAAAATCATAGCCTCTAGGGTGGGAATCTTAACCCTTCTGGAGATAGAACCCTCTCTCTAAAGTTTTCGACACCCATGACCAGGCCATCCTGATTTGGTTGAAAATTTTCTCACAGAGCCTTCTCAGCACGCTGCGGCTGATTCCGAAAATCATGGTCTGTCAAATCGACCGGGCCATCCCAGTCAAATCGGGATGGCCCGGTCATAGGTGGTAAGAGCTTTAGAGGGTTCTATCTCGAGAACGGTAGATTTCCACCCTAGAGACCACGATTTTCGGAGTCAGCGTGCTGAGAAGGCTCTGTGAGCCAATTTTCAGCCAAATCGGGATGGCCCGGTCATGGGTGTCGAAAATTTTAGAGGTTTCTATCTCGAGAACGGTTAAGATTCCCACCCTAGAGACCATGATTTTCGGAATCAGCGTGCTGAGAAGGCTCTGTGAGTGAGCCAATTTTTAGCCAAATCGGGATGGCCCGGTCATGGGTGGTAAGAAAATTAGAGGTTCTATCTCGAGAACGGTAAAGATTCTTACCCTAGAGACCATGATTTTCGGAATCAGCTTGCTGAGAAGGCTCTGTGAGCCAATTTTCAGTCACATCGGGATGGCCCGGTCTTTGGTGCCGAAAACTTTAGAGGGTTCTATCTCGAGAACGGTTAAGATTCCCACCTTAGAGACCATGATTTTCGGAATCAGCGTGCTAAGAAGGCTCTGTGAGCCAATGTTTAGCCAAATCGGGATGTCCCGGTCATTGGTGGTAAGAGCTTTAGAGGGTTCTATCTCGAGAACGGTAAAGATTCCCACCCTAGAGACCATGATTTTCGGAATCAGCGTGCTGAGAAGGCTCTGTGAGCAAATTTTCAGCCAAATCGGGATGGCCCGGTCATGGGTGGTAAGAACTATAGAGGGTTCTATCTCGAGAACAGTAAAGATTCCCACTCTAGATACAATGATTTTCGGAGTCAGCGTGCCGAGAAGGCTCTGTGAGCCAATTTTCAGCCAAATCGGGATGGCCCGGTCATGGGTGTCGAAAACTTTAGAGGGTTCTATCTCGAGAACGGTAAAGATTCCCACCTTAGAGACCATGATTTTCGGAATCAGCGTGCTGAGAAGGCTCTGTGAGCCAATTTTTAGCCAAATCGGGATGGCCCGGTCACGGGTGGTAAGAGCTTTAGAGGATTCTATCTCGAGAACGGTAAAGATTCCCACCCTAGAGACCATGTTTTTCGGAATCAGCGTGCTGAGAAGGCTCTGTGAGCAAATTTTCAGCCAAATCAGGATGGCCCGGTCATGGGTGGTAAGAACTATAGAGGGTTCTATCTCGAGAACGGTAAAGATTCCCACTCTAGAGACCATGATTTTCGGAGTCAGCGTGCTGAGAAGGCTCTGTGAGCCAATTTTCAGCCAAATCGGGATGGCCCGGTCATGGGTGTCGAAAACTTTAGAGGGTTCTATCTCGAGAACGGTAAAGATTCCCACCCAAGAGACCATGATTTTCGGAATCAGCGTGCTGAGAAGGCTCTGTGAGCAAATTTCCAGCTAAATCGGGATGGCCCGTTTCTCGCTGCTGGACTCGCTGCTCGCTGCTCGCTGCTAGTTTGACAGACGTCCTGCCCCGCGAGAATTTCTCTAGTTTCTGAAGAATTTTTCGGGACCCATGCTCTACTCATACTGCATTCGAATATACGCAGAGCGCAGCATCCAAGGGACGCAACATCCAAAACCTTAGCATCCAGCGATCAAAACGTCCAAATAACATCCAAAACCGACCCCTTAGGGATGATTCAGAGCATCCAAGAGCGAAACATCCAAAACTGCAACATCCAGGACCACAGCATCCAAAATCGTATCATCCAAATTGGCAGCAACCAAGGACGAGGAATTGCAGCATCCAACAGTGAAACATCCAAGGGTGCAGCATCCAAAACCGTATCATCCAAAAAACATTTTTGGCACCGCAGCATCCAAGACCGTATCATCCAAAATAGTGACATCTGTTGTACAAGCTGTAAACTATTAGTTCAATGGCTGTCCGATAGGTGGTGGCACGTACGGTTCATAAGTGACGGAATTGTATGACATCACTGAGTCTCTATACAGTGGCATCCCTATAATGACCTTACATCCTCAAGACGGAGGTGTGTAGCTGCTGGTAGCGACATCGCTGCGATACCTCTACAAACCTGACATATGACATGAAGACGCATTGCAGCGTATCCAAGCGCGACACGTATGTAGGTAGGCTGAGCCGCTGAAGTGTCGATAATGGAGACCGATACCGAAGGTGGGTTTATTAATTGCCCTTTGTTTTCACACCAGAAGTGCCTAATAAGTCGTGAAGTGTCCACTAATACTATCCCCGTAACCAAGCCTCCGCAAGGATCTTCATCTCACCGTCAGATCGCGCTTATCATCGTCAGCTCCTCCCGTTCCTTCACAGTTAACCTTTTTCCTGTCCTATGTGATATATTCCATGTTCCAGAGGGCAAAAAATATAAAAATAGCCGTTTATACCAGGGGTGCGGAGCCGGAGCCGGAGCAGCCGGAGCCGGCATATTTTGCCCAGAGCCGGAGCCGGAGCCGTAAAACAATATAGCCCGGAGCCGGAACCGGAGCCGGAACCGTCAAAAAACGGGGTGACTCCGGCTCTTTTTTTAAGAAGAAAAAATTATTGACCTAGTTCGGTTTGACAGTGCAAGGCCATGTGGTATTCACTATTCAAATTAGCCTTGTTATGCAAATACAGAGGCAACGTGTACCAATCCAATTTCAATCGCCCTTTCTCTTCCACCCGTAGGTATTTAATTAATCGCATAGGGGATGTACCTACTGAGAAGGAGCCGGAGCCGCCGGAGCCGGACCATTTTACTCGGAACCGGAGCCGGAGCCGGACCGTCTGAAATTTCCACGGCTCCGCATCCCTGGTTTATACGAAAAAAGTTTTAGGTAACAGATTTTGACTGAAGGGAGCCACGACATTACTTTTACCAGCAACGTGTTCCCCTCGTCGAGTCGCGTCGAATGAAATTCGGACTTCTAAGGTCATTTGGAAAATTTGACCTCGGGTCAGGGCATGGCCTGACCGGAAAGGGTCATGCTGCATATCAGTTGATCCGTATCGCCGAGTTGAACACATCTGACATGTTTTTACCGCTCTAGCACGTCTGTCGTCTCTTATATCAATTCAAAAGAAATAGTTTAAAAAAAAACTGCTGGTGACCCTTCATGACCTGAGATAACCTCAGGGTCACACAAAGGGGTAACGGGTGCAATATTCGGGTGTGTCATGTTTTCCAATAAACCGATGTTTGAGAGTGTTTATAGATAGCATGGGCGTCGAAAGCGGGGGGACGGGGGACGCCCCCCCCCCCCGCCGGCAGTCGATGAATCCGGGGGGACGTCCCCTAAAAAAAATCGGCCATAAAGGATTTCAAAAGTGACTATTTGCAACGGTCATTCAATATGGAGTCATGTAAACAGAAATAAACCATTTTTAAAAGAATACCTACTGATGCTGGTCAGTTCGATGGTACAACTGAGAACTCAGACACTTCAGCGGCTCAGGTACAGCCCACCGCTAAAGTAATGTAGGGTTTTACCAATCTCAACGGTTGGCTTTGACTGGCGATTGTTTAATGCGGAGTGATCGAAAAGAAGATGTCAATAGCTAAAGTTGCAGCTGCAAGGGTGACGATACATATACCTAAGCTACATTCAAAGTTTCTTTGTACTCTGGCTAATCGTTCCTAAGCTTCATAAGCAGAACATACTCATGACTGAAACCCCACATTACTTCTGCTGTGGACTGTACACCCACCAAAGGCTGAAGTTCGGTCCTCTGGGTGGGGTGACAGCTGCATAAGCCACACATTCGAATATTCACAATACTCAAGCACTTCTAAACGGCCATCCTCCCGTGCTAGGCAAAACGACAGCCGAAGGGGCTCACCAGTTCACCATGACCTTAGAGTACCTGATGCTGGTGTGAGAGGTCAGAGGACCTCGCCACGGTCTGGGATTTTTTTTTATTGGGTTAGGACTTTTCGGTCTGACGAGACCATTTCAGAGCCGGAAGGAGATGGGAATTAGGGGGAGGGGGAGGGGGGGGGGGACATTTGGTCTGGGCGAGCACCCTGATGAGTCGACGAGGCTGAGCCCGTCCAGAGGGGCAGGCCGACCAGCACCCCAAGCACACACCAGTCACCGCACCCGGTTACGGTCGTGCTCTTATCGGGGGTTCCCGCATGGGATAAAGTTGCCCGTCCAGCCCGGAACAAGGAGTTGAGGCGTGGAGGAGAGGGATTTGACTGTCCTGAGGATAGAAATGACGGAACGGTGTGTGGTATGAGAGGGTCCAGGAGGTTTGAATACTCAGTGTGGGCCTATATTGGTCTGACCTCTTTACTGATACAACCACCGTCCACCAGTCACAACGGTCAACAGAACCTACAGCTCTTATCCCACCTGCCCACGATCGGCTAAAACGGCTTCATAAATTTCGACTAACCAGTTAAGAGCAATGAGCATGACTTCAAGCCAGAGAATGTCGACTCTGACTTCGGAGTCGAAGTACAAACGACTTCGGTGACTCCAGCTCCGACTCTGGCCAGAGCTGTCAAGTCAAGCTGACGAGCTGTCAAGCTCCGGCTCCGATCCCGCAGTCCTGCACTTGCACTACACAAAATTACAAACTTCTAGGAAATAAGTTATACGGTTAAAGGACCACATTTTTTAGAGGGCTATTTGACTTTGTGACCAGACCTTAGTTAAGTGTCAAGGAGCGGACCTTAGTTAAGGAGCGGGTTGGATGCCATGCCACATTTCGAGTCGGGAGACGTCACTGCAGACTTCGAAGCTCCAAAATGACTTTATTAAGCGGATTGATAAACTATGGATATCTATGGAGAAAATCCGGGAACAGCTCAAGCCAGTAGCGGCGGAACACCTTCAATTAAGGGGGGGGGGGGCACTGCCGACTTTAGGTCCCATTCTTTTCATGCGTCGCCTATAGGGCTCATGTTAAAATGCCAAAATCAAAAGGGGACACGGTGCCCCGGTGCCCTCCCCGTTCCGCCGCCTATGGCTCAAGCGGCCACAATAAGCGGCTGGATTTATTATTCGAGGATTTATTAAGCAGATTCCACTGTACAGCATTAAAAAATAAGTCCACTGCAGGCCTGCGTTGCTAATGGGTAGGTACATCGAATAATGACTATTTGCTTAGTTTTGATATGGCCCGAGTTTTGATATGGCCGTGAGGAAAACATTGGGTTCTAATACCGCCCGGTCGGTATTAGAACTGCCCTACCGGCCGATTACCTACTGACCGGCCCGAATTTATACAGGCCGGCCTTACGGTCATTATTGATACGGGCCGGGCAGCATTAATACGGGCCGAGTTTTCAAACGGACCGTAACGTTAAACATACCAAGTGTTTAGTGTTCTACAAAAAGCAAGACTGTAGAGCTTTTGCGTGTAGATCTTTTGCGCTGATGTTGATATTTTATTATACAGAATAATTATATTTTTAAAAACACTTTGGATTATGGGGCTGCGGATTCCGGCGAGGGGGGGAGGCAGGGCATGTGCAATTGCAGACGTTGAAAATTCCAAGGTGTGCAAACTGCAAACACTAATTTTTGCACATCCACATTTCATTGCGGGCTCATGCGGGCTAATAAGGGCTCTCACAGGCGCTTGCTTGTCTCAGCCCGATGCTCGAGGGCCCCAGCCCGAGCCTGATGGCCCCGCACCGGAACTTTAAGTCCTAAACAGGTACAGTCCACAGCAGAAGTAATGTATGGTTTCAGTCATGGGTATGTTCTGCTTCTGAAGCCTAGGAACGATTAGCCAGACTGCAACGAGACTTTAAATGTAGCTTACATGTATCTTCACCCTTGCAGCTACAACTTTGTCTATTGACGTCTTCTTTTCAATCAGTCCGCATTTAAAAATCGTCGGTCAAAGCCATCCGTTGAGATTGGTAAAACCACACATTAGGTACTTTAGCGGTGGGCTGTACGTGCGGGTGTTATCTTGCAGGTTATCTCAGGGCCCCATGGGCCAGTATCGAAAGGCTCTCGCCGGCTCTTAAGGGCCCCAGCCCCCTTAGGTCTCTTGGGGCCGAAGTCTGAGGGCCCCGCACCGGTACCTAAAAGCCCAGTTATCCCAGCTGGCCCCGCCAGTTTCTAAGGGCCCTCACCGGCTCTGGAGTGGTGAGGATGACCCGGATACCATTTACTGAAATGGATAGGTCATCTGAGGTCAAATATGGTAAAAAGTAGTTTTTCCACGATATAATGGTGCTTAAAACTAGTAAATAGTGTGGTACCAAACTGTCATGACATGTCGATCGCTAGGTGCAAAAAGACCTGCTTGGGTCAAGACAAGACCTGACCTTGACGTGGGTCGAATAGTGAAAGTGACCTACCGACCCGAGGTCTATCAAATACATATTTCGAACCATCTCGACGGAAAAAGGATGGTACAAATTTTATGTCCAACGAGTTCAAAACGATTAAGCTAAAACGGTCGGAGCTTGGGCGGGGAAGCTACCCCGCCTGCCCCCCCCCCCCCATCCCCGTGGCGACGATAATGATTGAAGCCCAGAGGCTTTGCCTGTAACCGTACTAAGTTGAATTATCGGGCTGCAAATGTAGGTACAGGTAATCGGTCGGCTGCCATTAACCCGCGCTGGGGGTGGGGAGGGGGGGGGGACTACAGAGAACTCCCCTCGCTTTTCTGCAACATCTTCTAAACGACTGGGCGTATCCATGCACACGAAACTTGCAGTACCTACTACCTTGAACCTTCGGCTCCATCACTTTGACACCTCGTGTTCCAATGAAAATTTATTCGCTTCTCATAGGTCAACCGGAAATAACGTCAGAGTGACGTCATGTTCGGCCAATTTCGATGCAAAACATTCAGCTACGGTAATCGCTCCCAAGAGCTTAGTTTCTTAACTAAATCATTTTTCTTAAATGATAAAACTCAGAATACATACGGATCTGTAGGGTAAGGTGCCTAATTAGCGACCCCCTTAATTTGAACCGTCATTGCTCACGCTCTATGGGTGCCACTGTATTACTGGCTTGATCTTCGAAGAGATCGTACATTTTGCTATTAAAATCCATTCATTTTCTGCACCAATATCCACTAATTCATTTGCACTGAGCATTTTGGCAAACCATTGCAAAAACGTTAATAGGGAACTCGTCCCGATTAGCGACCACGGTGAGGGTCGCTAATAAGTCTATGGGTTTTCCCATAATAAAAATGGCAAAAAATGCGACGCCTGCAAATTTGCAATATGGTTCCAAACAGGCAACTTATACGCAAAGCACTCAATCATTGGAACAGGAGCGTTTGTCCAACACCTTTATGAAGGTGAAAACTGATCACGTGATGCACCAAAGGCAAAAATAAGGCGAAAACCCATATATCGCGGGCTATCTCGCATGATATTCGAGGCCCGCCCTGGATTCGGCATCGGCACCCCTGCAGTCGGTGACGACAGTTGGTATCACCCGCCACACATCGCAAACTTCAGCAACACCTCATTTTAATTTCTGTCTGTTTCCTTTCTTTCTCTTCTTGAGCTATTTGCGACCGTGTTGGGCGCAAATAGGAAATATGGGTTGCGACACATTTTTGACTACCATGCAGTGCACAGTAACAAGATTCACTACGGGAAAACGGCAATCAATTGGAAAAGGATTGTCGATTTAGAATAAAAAAGGTGCATTATCTTAATGTGCATCGCTTTTCATCAGATAGGGTCCAAATGCACACGTTTTGGATAAGAAACTGGCCATTTTTATCGCAACTCCCCTAAAACGTTCCACCAGAAGCACCAGCAACCGGAAAAGAATTTAGTTTGATAACCAAAGTATGGCAGACCTTTTGACATTGTTTTTACCCCGATTTATCTTCCCAGCTTTTCTGTAGGGAGGTATGTCGCAAATAGGAAAGGGTCGCTAATTAGGCACCTTACCCTTCAGTGGGGGAAGCCGGGGGAAGCCCGGCATAATAAGCTCTTTTTTATTTTTATGACATACCTTGCGTGATGTATAAAATGTTGATACCCTGTTAGCTTGATAAGTTAACTGGCCGTGTTGTCCCAAACACGGTTGCCTGGCCGTGTTGTTTATGTTTTTTTTTTTTAGATTTCACCTCTGTCGATCGTCCCCCCCCCCCCCCAGTCAAAAATCCGTGGCGACGCCCCTGCCTGCAGCCTCAGGCCCTCAACGAATAACTTCTAGTAAAGTTATCCATCAAACCAAATACCATCGACCTCCTAACCTTTCGGTAATGCCACCAGGCGCCAATAGCTAACAGCTCTGTCCGCAATTCATTGCTTTGCTAAGTGCATCTCAGTCGGGGAAACTGTGGTCAAATCTTCCATTTTTAGAAAGCCTTCCATTTTTGGAAGGATTTTCCATATATGGGTACGCATCTTCCAAAAATGGGTACGCTGACGACGTCATCGTACCCAAATATAGAAAATGTTGCGCATATGTTGGAACTTACCGATTTCCGCCGAACATGAGGCAAATGCGACTATCGCCCCTGGTCGCTTTCAATTCGCCATGGTGAAGTGTCCATAATCTAGCGTGGATGCCTAAATCCTAGCGTGGATGTATTTTAGGTAATTTTTCAAAGTAATGAGTCGTGGAAAATTGACAAAAATTTACCGACAAACGATGGTTTTATGAGACTTTATCAAACATTTTGTAAGCAAAAAGCATCAAAAACGAAAAGTAAATATCCTTAAAAGTACTTTAGTGACGGGCCATGCTTGTTCGATACCGCAGACTTTATTTACAGCGCGGAATTGTCTGGACAGAGTGCGGCGGTTTCGGGAGTGTAGTGGCGAGTAAAACATGTATTTGTTGCCGTTTTCTGCATTTATTAGCATATTGCGTGGTTGATTTCAAATTTTTAAGGCTTTTGCCAAACATTTGGGTGGAGGTCTCGTCATTTTTCAATGTTTTTTCCGGAATATGGGACGAATTAAATTGGCGTTGCTGCGCCGTTTTTCGTGTTACTTTCTATCGAAGGAGCATGAATCTTCAATTTATATGAGGAATAGTAAGTTTAATTTAAACCATTTTTGTCAGGGCTATAGCTGTGTTCCTCCTGGTTGGTTATTGACCAGCTGTTTTCTCTTCTGAATTTCTATGTGTCCTCTAGAAGTAGAAAAAGAGAGCAGTGCGCCAGGACACCATGCTATTATATCACTATGTACATGTACATTGACATAGCATGCCTGTATTACCAACACTAGCACTGCTGCTTCTCCTTATATCAATGATCATAAATGGCAAAATCAACTATTAATGTTACACATTTGAAAAGGCTGTAACTTAAATCAAAGAATGTGAATCACAGTTGGGAACACTGAGATTAGACCTTCCAATTTTGGAAGCCTTCCATTTTTGGAAAATGCATACCCATTTATAGAAGGTCCTTCCAAAAATGGAAGGCTTCCAAAAATAGAAGATTTGACCACAGTTTCCCCCACTGATCTGTACCGGCCGAACAACGAGTTGCCACGCGGCGCGCAGCCGGCGCCAAGTGCAGCTGCACCTAGCGAGCGAAGAGCTAGCACGCGGCGCACCGATTTGGCGCGCTTTTGGTTCCCGCGCTTTCTTGCTATTTGGCGGGAGACAGAGTGGCGGCGGCGGCGGCGGCGGCGGGAGCACAGAGCAGCCACCGGCAGTCGGCTCTGGTTGTTAATAAATATAAGCGGGATCCACTGTATAATACCTAGTGGCGTCATATTACCTAGTGACGTCACATCGTGAAGATGTGCCGCTAAACACGACGCATTCGCCACCTGTCAAGCGAGCATAAAACTAATAGTTTATAACAAATATGCCAGGTGGCGCTTTTTAGTCTCTTGAGTGGATCCATCTTTTCTGTATTGTTTTGGATGATACGATTCTGGATGTTGCATGCTTGGATGTTTCGCTCTTGGATGAACCGTCTTTGGATGATACGATTCTCAGATATTCTCGTGCTGCCATTTTGGATGATACGGTTTTGGATTCTGCATCCTTGGATGTTTCGCTCTTGGATGCTCTGAATGCCCCCAAAAGGGCCGATTTTGGATGCTATTTGGAGGTTTTGATCACTGGATGCTGCGGTTTTGGTTGTTGCGTATTTTGGATGCTGCGCTCTTGGATGCTTTAATAGCCCCCCGTTGGAGCAATGGGCCTGTTGATGTCTCCATGGAAACCCAATTTGACAAGTCGTAAAATCGGCGTGCTGCTATCACCGGTGAAACAGGGCCCAGAAATAAAGACGACACAAATGAATGTCCTATCTGCGCTAGTGCTGTCTCAAAACAGTGCTTCCATATGCGAATTGGCTAGCGAAAGAGAAAGGATTTTTTTGCACCTTTGAATCTCTGACGGCGTGTGTAGAGTGGCTTCAGCGCGTCGTTTGGTGACAAAACACAGTGATAAATCACAAATCATTTTGATTAGTTTAGTAATCTTGTGACCAGGGCCCTGTTTCACGGCGGAGCGCTGCAGTGCGCTGCGCGCATCGGCGCGTTGGGTTTCCATGGCATGAGTGTAACTTTGTATACTTTCGAGGTCCCATGTGGGACCCCAGTGCGAACATTTGGGACCCCAATTGTCATTTTGGGACCCCAATAGTAGAGGCCCCCGAGACGCACCAGCTACTTTACAAACGGAGGTCCGATGCTCATATAGAAGGTTCTCTGTATAAATAGGAGGCCCCTTGGACAAATCGGAGGCCCTGTTGGACAAATGGGAGGCTCCCTGGACAAATAAGAGGCCCCCTGAGCAAGTAGGAGGCCCCCTAAACAAGTAGGAGGCCCCATAGACAAGTATTGGACATAGGAGGCCCCCTCTGTACGAATAGGAGGCCCCCTGGGCCTGGACAAATAGGAGGCCCTAGACCTAGACAAACAGGAGGCCCCTTTCACAAAAGGAGGCCCCCCGGACAATTAGGAGCCCCCTGGACAAATAGGAGGCCCCTTTCACAAAAGGAGGCCCCCTGGACAATTAGGAGGCCCCCCTGGACAAATAGGAGGCCCCCTGGACGAATAGAAGGCCCCTGGATAAATAGGAGGCCCTCTGAACAAGAAGGAGGCCCCCTGGATAAAGAGGAGGCCCCCTAAAAATAGGAGCCCTCTGGATAAATAGGAGGCTACTTTAACCAATAGGAGGCCCCCTGGACAAATAGGAGGCCCCCTGAACAAGTAGGAGGCCCGCTGGACAAATAGGAGGGCTCTTGGGCAAATAGGAGGCCCCCTAGGAAAATACCAGCCGCTTGGACAAATAGGAGGCCCCCTGGACAAATAGGAGGCCCCCTGTACAAATAGGGGGCCTCTTGAACAAATAGGAGCCCCCATTGACAAGTAGGAGCTAGAGGCCCTCTGTACGAATAGGAGGCCCCTGAACAATTAGAAGGCTCCCTTAACAAAAAGGAGGCCCTTCAAAAAAGGAGGCCCAAGTAGGAGACCTCTGGACAAATAAGAGGCCCCTGCACGATTATGAGACCCCTGGTCGAATAGAAGACCCCTGGATAAATAGGAGGCCCCTGGACAAATAGGAGGCCCCTGAACACGTAGGAAGCCCCCTGGATAAAGAGGAGGCCCCCTGGAAAATAGAAGCCCCCTGGATAAATAGGGGACCTTCTGGACAAACAGGAGGCCTCCTGGACAAATATGAGGCCCCCTAGACGAATAGGAGGCCACTTGGACAAATAGGAGGCGCCATTAACCTATAGGAGGCCCCCTAGACAAATAGGAGGCCCTCTGTAACAGTATGAGGCTCTCTGTACGTACAAATAGGAGGCCAGCGCTCGACCTGTAGAAGCTTAGCTGTATGTACAAAAAGGAGGCTCTCTGTGCAAGTAGTCGAAGTAGGAGGCTCTCTGTACTGCATGTACCTACAAATAAGAGGCCCCCTGGGCAACTTAGAGGCTAGGTACACAAATCGGAGGTCACCTATAAAAAAGCGGGACTCTGTTGGAATACCTGTTTGAATAAATTGTTTTCCTGATATTCAAATTATTTAATCCTCGCCCGCACATGGGGGGCAGTGGTTGCCACCCCCCCCCCAGGGTTTTTTTCTGTTCTGCACTCAACATTTTGATTGCTAGAAGCCGGATGTTTCGTATAGCTATAGCTGCTTCTCTATCCTTTCTTAGCGTCCATTGAAAATTCCAAGTTTCTGTGGTTATAATTTCGGAGATATGACCTTATTCTTCAGGTGATGTCATAACCCAAGTGACAATTACCCAATATCTTGCGTTGGCTATGGGTCTTATGAGCTTTTGACACCTTGATTTCGGCCTTTTTTGCCAGTCTTACCTCCCACCTATCATGGAACATGTTGTTCGATGATGTGGAGACGCTAGGGTCAGGGTCAACGTCAACCTATGTCATCTAAAAAAATTGCGTTTTAGGCGAGCTGAATTTACTTTCGTGAAGTTTCTTTGACTGTATATTTGGTAAAAGTTTCTCAATTCATGATCTCATGCTATAGGGACACATTCATAATCGGTGCACTTATCAGTATACACACAGACACACACAGACATACAAGCACATATCATTGACCTTGACCTTAGTTCACCTGAAATGACCACAGCCAGCAAAAACCTAGTCGGATAGTGTGACAAAGAGGTTCTTAGCTGGCTTGGCACCACAATACGGCAGCGTCATCGGTATATGATGAGCAGCGCACGTGATATTCCAACGGGCAACGGTGACCCCAAACAGCAACGTTCTTTAATTTGACCTGACCTGGAAGGTCAATGACTGCCTGATGAGGTAAAATTTGGTATCATTGGATTCGTCTCTTCCCAAAAAAATATGTTGCTCTTGACTGCGAAGCTTAAAATTCTGTTTGAATAAATTGTGGTGATGTCGAATAAAATACCTACACAAGCAGCGGGCCAACCCATCATATACCGATGACGCTGCCATATTGGTGCCAAGCCAGCTAGAACAGCTCTTTGTCACACTATCCGACTAATTTGCTGGCTGTGGTCATTTCACGTCAAGTTAGGTCAAGGTCAATGATATGTGCTTGTATGTCTGTGTAGTGTGTATGTCTGTGTATGTACTACTACTGACGTACCCTGGCCCTGACATCTGTACATCGCAGACGGCAGAACATCATGTTCAATGATAGGTGGGAGGTAAGATTGGCAAAAAAAAAAACGACATCAAGGTGCCTCAAAAGCTCACAAGGCCCATAGCCAACGCAAGATATTGGGTATCCGTCATTTAGGTCATGACATGACCTGAAGAACAAGATCATATCTTCAAACCCAAAAGCCACAGAAACTTGAAATTTTCAATGGACGCTGAGAAAAGATAGAAAAGCAGCTATCCAAAAATCAGATTTCTAGCTTAAAAAATGTTCAGTGTAGAGCAGAAAAAACTAACTTGGGGGTGGCAACCCTCCCCCCAGGTGCGGGCTAGGCTAGGGTTCACCCTCACACTTTCTGGGGTCGCTTAGATTCCTTGCGCAATGCTGTGCCGTTAAATTCTTTTTTTTATAATAAAGGCTTTTTGTTTTATTGTCGAAAGTGAAAAAGCCAGAAATTTTCGTCGATTTCGGTCGACGCGGGGGATATTCACATACAATGTCATCCTGCTGGCCTGGATCCATGAGTAAGGTCAGGTGACCTACCATTTCTTTATTAATATTAAAAAAGAATCATGGCATCCGGGCTGTGACGAAAAATAAGTGGCCTAAATCCAATGAGAAAACTGGATTTGGGAGTACCCTAGGTTTGCCTTCTGAGCCTCTGGTCCCCCAGTGAAAATTTCTTACGAGGAGGCCCTGACGTGGTTCGTAAATTACCGCTTCCGCAATTGGAGGCCCCTAATTGCTTGGAGGCCCCCACTAAATGGAGGCCCCCTTGGAGGTTTGGGACCCCAATGGTGATGTCAAAGTTTCACCCATGTATCCATGGCAATATCAACAAACTTCCCTCTGACGCTACGCTATGACGTCATCGCAAAACGCTCGCACCCAAGCGCCAGCACCATCAGCACGCTAGCAGCATTTGCACTCAAACCTCTGTTCTCTTTATACTTGGTTCTTTAGGACCTCTGTTCCAAACGCGATTCATCATAAGCTAACGGATCGCACGCAACGTCATTCGAGTGACGTCAGGGGTACGCCTCAGCTCCCAGCGCGCTGCAGCGCGCGCAGCGTCGGGCGGTGAAACAGGGCCCGGGATCTTGTGACCAAAACAATCTGTGATGTGCGTGAGTGGCAGGGCTGCGGAGTGTGATGGGACTTTGGTGACTCCGACTGAGACTCCACCTTCCTAAAATTAGCTCCGACACCGTCACCGACTAGGGGAGAGTGGGGTGGGTTGTATCAGTTTTTACTCCGAGACCCATAACCTCGTAACTATCCGTGATAAACTCATTATTTCCATACTATCCCCTTCCTTGATTCTTCTGCTTTTTTGTGCAAAGTAACTTTTCCGCTACCTCTACCAGTTTTTCTTCTACGGTCTCCCGAATAGAACAATGTTTTTGATACAACTTGCCCCATGGCTTGGGTGAGTTGTATCACATGGTGGGGTAATTTGTATCACTATTTCACGTTTCAGGGAGTGTGCTTCCTACTGGTTTTGAACATAACAACAACATTAAATGGGGTTAATACAATGTATAGGTATGCTCAAAGGCTTCACTTTATTAGACCAAACTTAGGTCAATGCAATCCGAACGAAACATCAACAGACTAGACGCAAAAGTGGCCCGTTAAGAGCAAAGAAGCCAACACATTGTGCCGAAATGGAACGAGCATTGACTAGCTACCTACAAACGCGAGCCAGGGCTTAGCTTTCGCGATCAAAAGCAACATACCCATACATACATACATACATACATGTTACAACATACCCCACCCGGCTCTGATACAACATGTACCTAGCCGCCATCTTGGAAAAACATCCTCGTGCTAAAAAAACAGCGGACAGCTGGAGAAATCCGTTTTCACTCACGCAGCCTTAGAACCTACCCTCACCACCGCTACGGAGATCTTTCAAATTCGTGCACATCTAAATGCCCAGAACACACATTTTCTTGCAACTTATTTTTTTAGAATGACATTAAAAAAACATAAAATCGGCTCTCACCTCGAGACGCGTCCACTCAGCCACAAGACAGAACAGGGAAAGATGGCGCCCGGAAAACCTCGTCGGCTGGTCGTGTCGCGAGCGCCATCCATTGGATAAGTTTGGCACAATTCGCCCTGATACAACTTGGACATGATACAACTCACCCCGCTCTCCCCTACGGAGGGCTGTTCACGGAGGCTGTGTGCGGTCGGACCGCACACAGCCTCCAAGCTCCGCCCACTGCGTCCTTATGTCAGCCTTGCGTCACCGCACACAGCGACCGCTGTGGCCGGTCGGGACTGGCCACAGCGGACCGTCCACCGCACGCAGCCGTGACGTCAGAGCCGCCTACCCATCCCCTACCCCGACGCCTGCTGGACGTACCGCACACACCGCACGCAGCAGTGTGCGGTGCCCGTGAACACCCCTCGGGTAAACTGTGGACTCCGATCGAATCCGACTCTTACTCCGACTCCGCAGCCCTGACTCAGTAGGCCTGCGGGCAGTGGCGGATCCAGGGGGGCAAAATGGGCATTTGCCAATTGCCCCCCCAAACGGCATAATTTTAACATTACGCCTATGGACGATGCATGGAAAGAATCGATAAATTGTTATGGTTTGCCCCCCCCCCCACAAAAAAACTCAGCTGGATCCGCCTCTGCCTGCGGGCCTGACAGGCGTCAGGCAGGCCTACGGACTACGGAGTCTATGAATTTTCGGTGACTCCGACTCCGACTTCCAAAATCGACTCCGACTCTGACCCAATTCCTGTCAGAACTTTCGACTCCGACCGACTCCGACTCCGGCTCCGCAGCCCTGGCTGAGTGGTGTTCCTGTTCCCACTGTGCGGTGTTATGTCTCAGCGCTATGGGCGGTCCATACACTGTGCGGCGGTGTTATGTCTCGCGGTGCATGTGGCCGCGGTCCAAGGGCGATAGGGCGCTGGGCGCTGGCTGCTCTGCGGTGTTGGACTCGGTGCATGTTTTGACCCGTGCGCTCCCGCCCCCTCTCGGCCGGCTAGCAGGGGCCAAGGGCGTTGCAACCGGACAGTCGCCCTGCTGAGTGCAGAGAGTATCGGCGAAGCGGGAAGGGTGTTGTTTCGGCGAGTGACGTGTGATTAGTGAGTCGCAGCTCGCAAGTGAATTATTCACTGATTGAACGTGAGTGACGTGTGGAATGTGAGTGACTCAGTGATGATGTCTGGCATTGCGCAATAAGTCTCGCCTCCATCTGAGATTGCCTCTCCCATGAAGCCTGCGCGGTAGAATGTCATGCATCCAGCATCACTCAAAAGATTGGGCTTGAGGCAAGAAATAACTAATAAGAGATGCCTATATGGATGCTGAGTTATGGGCCACTGTGGAACTGAACACGCTACGGTAAATCAACTATCAAGTGTCAAAAATCTCCTGAGCTGCTGACTGTGGGTTATGCTGCATTAATGACTAATGTTTGGTTTGTGATTCATCCGTGAGCTGCGGCCTGCGACTTGCGAGCCAATGCTTTACGAGCATTCATGAACCGTAGTCCGTAAGTAGCGAAATATGAGCCACTATGAGTCACCATTTGCAGCGAGCAGCTCATGAGTCGCCGGGTGATACGCACAACGACGGGGAGGACCAGCCGGGCAGTGGCCGGGAGGAACAGTCGCGCAGTGGCCGGGAGGACCAGCTGGACCAGTCGGGCAGTGACCGGACGGACCGGAAGGACCAGCCGCGCAGTGACTGGGCGGGCCAGCCGTGCGGAGGCCGGGCCGACCGGAAGGACCAGGCGGACCATCTGCTCAGTGACAGGGCGGACCAGCCGGGCAGAGGTCGGGAGGACCAGCCGTCCGGTGCCCGTGATCCGGTGGATCTGCTGTCGGCGCGGCTCGGTCCTGACTCAGCATGCCGCCGTCTGCTGTTCGACACCGTGCTTCTGGATAAAAACCTGCTGACCATGGAGCCGTCGGCCCTGCAGGCGTGTATAGTGCAGCAAGAGCTCGAAGACGCGATCTTCTGGATGATCAGCCGGCCACTGATGGAGACGCTGATGAACCGACAGAGCAGGAGGGAGCGGCAAAAGGCAGCGGAGACCCTATATAGCAGAAAGAATATCCTACAGACCAACAAGGAGCCTGCTTCAAGGCAATGGCAGGCCTCCAGAGCCGACCAGATCACCAAAAGGCAGGAGCAGGAGACCACCAGAGTGGGAGAGAAGCCCGTTCCACTAGACCGGGAGTCTGCGGAGGCGGCGCTGTGCGGGCTGTGTCGTCCTGGAGGGGAACCTCGAGTGGTAAGCTTTAACCGCTCGGGCAGTCGGGCAGAAGGACTGGACGATGGGGTGATTGGTGGTCAGTCTGTCTCCGACCATGATGTGATGCTGGAGATGGATCTCGGGGCAAAGTCAGCAGTGGTAAGCCGGGATCCGCCGAGCCGGGTGTCTCTGAGCGAGGCGCCGCAGCTGTGGGTTCGGCCCACCGACCGGCCGGGGTTCGTCACCCTGCACTGGACGCCCACGGTCCGGTGTGAACACGAGCGGGCGGCGTCGGCTCTGTCGGCACAGTCGGTGAGAACGCTGATGTGGGAGTTTTGTCAGATCCTGTACCCGACCGGCGCCGAGCTTGCCCGCCCCGGTCCGGCGGTCAACTTCAGGAAGCCGGAGCACAGGAACGGCGGAAAGGATCACGTTCCCTGTCAGCGTCTGAAAAACTGGTGGCCCCATCAGGAGGAGTTCCAAGGACGGCATCGCCAGGCAGAGTTTCCGCCGAGAGCGGTGCGAGACGATATGTGTCGGTTCGGCGTGCACCTGGTGCCGACCGGCATGCCCGGCAGCGCCACCGAGATGATAGAGTGGCGTGTGTCCTTCTCCAGAGCAGAGGTGGTGGCCGTCCGCCTCCTCAGTCCAGTGCAGCACGCCACCATCACCACACTGAAGAGCATGAAGAATATCATGAAAGAAAGCATGCCTGTTGAGCAGAGCGACAAACGCACGCTAAAGTCGTACTTCATCAAAAATGCCGTACTCTGGCTAGTACAGGACAACCGGAGTGAGGTGTGGACGGGAGTCAGCGAGGGCGTCTACATGGCTCTGAACTGGTTGGAGGACCACCTTAGTGCTGGCGCCATACCCTGTTTCTTCTGGCCCGCGATTAACCTTGTGGCGGAACTCACCTGGGACGATCTACAGGCCATCATCACTGCGGTCCGTGGCATGCGGGAGCACGCAGACCGCCTCCTCCTGACCCGCTGTGTCCAAGCCCTACCTCTGGACGTCCTGATGCAGGGAGACCTGGAACCTCTTCCGGAGTTGGAGCTACGCCGCCGGCTGGGGCGACAGATGGTGCGCAATGCGGTGTTCTTTGGGACGCTGTACCGACTGGACGCACCGTGCTGGGAGAGCTGGCACAACCACTTCCTCCCCGCACTGGGGCCAGCGGGACAGCATCGTCTCCTACAGCGGGTGTTCAGAAGAGACTCTGGTTTGTACACACAGCAGTGCTTCCTACTCATGGCGTGGATGGTGGTGGATCAGACGGATCTGACATCCGATGGAACGTCCTGCGATGAGAAAAGTGAGGAGTTGGGTGACTCTCACCTCGGTGAGCTGAGAGAGACTCCCGCTGAGGACCTGGTGTCCCTGGACGCCGCGCCGCTGCTGGCTCTTCTCACCGACCGAGACCTGAAGTACCTTCTGGGCGACACTGCCGCGGTGTTCGCCTGGTGGAACAGGCAGCTTCAGCTCCCGACCGACTGTCGGCCAGCCGGGATGACGGCACCGCTGGACACACTGCGAGGCAGAGCTGAGCTGCTGCTGCAGCCCGACCTGCTGCTGCGGGCCGTCGGTCACTCCAGCCCACAGAAACTCGTCCGGTGGCGTCGAAAAGACCAGGAGTACGCTGCCAGCTTCAAGGACAACTACACCGCTCCCTACTCGCTAAGCCAGTGCCGCCGTGAGCTGGAACTGATTCGATTGCGCGACGTCGTGTCCAAGCTGCAGGACGGTCTGGGTGAGGAGACTAGGAGTGAGCTCCTCGCGGCGGCCACCCTATGGAACAAGAGTGTGCGGAAACTGCTCCTGTATGACCGGGTGAGGGAGGAGTACAGCCGAGTAAAAAGGTCGTGGAATGACCAGTGGGAGCTACTGCCGTACCTGTTCCGGTCACAGAACCAGTAAGAGCTTCTGCAGGTCCCGTTTCCATAGGATCCCGACGAAGGTGAGACATAGGCAGCAGCCGATGACAATACTGATAATGATACGCTTATTGCTTATTACTTAAAGGAAATAGTTCACTTTTTAACATGGGTTTTGAACTGGAATAGCAGTTCCGTAGCTTTGGCTGAGACGAGCATAAATCAGGAGCTTTTACAGCCCAACGATCACCCTAGGCAAAGATATTCTATTTCTCGTCCCGAAAAAGGTGTCTTGCGTTGAGGATGTGTGCCTTGCATATATTTCCATCCAGTATGAAAAGAGCATGGGTCCCGAAAATTCTTCAGAAAGTAGAGAAATTATCTACGAGAACTCTAGAGAAATTCTCGTACTGATCAATTAGGACATTCAGGGGAACATTATCAGATCGAGCAGATGGCCCAAATGCCGGTGGCTGCGATAATTTCTCTGTTTCTGAAGAATTTTCGGGACCCATGCTCTTTTCATACTGGATCGCGTGTGCCTTACAGAAACTGAAAAGTTCTTCCTATATCAAAATATAGAAAATAATCTTTTGTTATAAAAAGGTTTTATTTTCTTTGCTGATTATTTTGAACATAAAAAATCATAAATCCGTTGCAAAAAAAATAATTTCGTGAAAGTGAACTATTTCCTTTAAGCATGTTCGGGAAACATCTGCTAGTAGTACGAAAATGACTTGATTGCTACTACTGTCAAGTGGTGTCATTCTAAATAGTCATACCCATTAGTCGGAATAACGATTTACGGGACAGAGTACATTTTATGGGTGGCGTAATGATAAAGCAGTCTCTTATATTCGCCCTTGCAAACCAAGGACGGGTCAGGGACTCAGGTGCCCCAGTGCCTCTGCTCCGCTGTCTTGGGGTTAAGCGGAATGGTCCCGTTTGTGTCCGACAGGATGACGGAACTCCTCCGAAGCCGGAACTGATCGGAACCGTTCGGATTCTGCGAGGAATTGCACTGATGTCTCGAGAGACAGGTGCGATGACGTGGAGAACTGAACTATAGTGCGAAACCGCGAGGAACTGATCCGATGCTGTCGGGAACTAGTGCGATACCGCGAGGAAATGGTCCAATGCCGTGGGAAACTAGTGCGATACCGTGAAAACGGATCTGACACTGTGGGGGACTAGTGCGATACCGTGAGGGATTCATCCGACACTGTGGGAGACTAACTAGTGCGATACCGTGAGGAACTGCTCCGACACTGTGGGGGACTAGTGCGATAGCGCGAGGAACTTATCCGATGCTATGGGGAACTGCAGCGATGCCGTGAGGAACTGATCCGATGCCGCGAGGAACTCATTGGAAGCTTTCAGAGTGTCGGATGTCGGCCATCCAGGGACGTTTGTCGCCGTCGTTGGCAGGCAAATGCAAGGTAACCTACCGTCACGACAGTAATGTAGTTTCTAAACTTGAACAATGCCGAGCTGACGATTCAACGAATACCCGACATTACTCATAAATGACCCTAAATCATCGCGTCATTTTTCAAGACAGCTTGATTCAGAAAAAGGAAAGTAACGTCAGGTAACGGGCGAGTGATTTGGTACCAGATATTATCAGTGCATAATCCCTTCTGAGTGGCCCACGATCTGTTGCGTGCATATTTTGGACAATGTGAAGGTTCAGCTAACGTTTCTGGTCCGTCGGCTGGTGCCTAGGAGTGAAGTGTCGCCGGATGCTTTCGCCTTTCAGCAACGTATTTACTATTTTCTACCCCAAAAGCTCTTTGGCTGCTTGTTACAAGTTGATCTGAGTTATCCCGAACTTTTGCAGTAGGCTGGATTGTTAATGTTATGACAGACATGTTTTTAGTGGGATTGACCTGAAGAATGAGTCGCCCTGTGGTAGGCATTGTTTTACGTGGTCTTCACTCATTACGCATTTATCTCATATAGTGGTTGATTGATATAGTACAGACTATATCTAACTACAGTGTGATTGATAAGGTATGTGATGACCGCTAGTGTTACTCCTCATGGTTTTCACGCGGGGCTTTCCTCAAAGTACTTTGTCCAATACAAGTCGCGTCAATTCAACCTCGGTACGTCATATTTATACAACGATAAGGTGTGACAATTGCGTGTGCTACAACAATCATTTGTACCTAGGGGCGGGTGCAAGTGACGCTCTCTTGCTTGAGAAAAGTTCCGGTTATAAATGGGTGGAGTTAAATCTATGCTCCATTGGAATCGTAGCATGCCAGCGACTTGCCATTCTGTCGTACAAACACTGCTCGGACAGGTTGCCCTCGTGCGTCACCAGACACTGCAGGTCACCCCTCCCCCCCCCCCGCCGAGGGCCGGAGGCGAGCCGTGACTGGAACGGCCGTCGGCGGCGACACTAATCGTCGGTCATAACGAGCGCCGCCGCTGACCGTGCCAGGCCCCCGGGGCATCAAATTGTTCCCACCGGGGGTCGGCACTTGGCCGCACAGCACGCGCCCCGTGGGTGATTATGGACGGCGGCCGCACGGAGGTCATGGTACACACTCTGCTTCGGGATGGGGTACGACCACACTCCCCCTCCCCGCGCACTGCTTCGGCCGCCGGCGGAGGAGCAACACGTTTCCGTTCGGGGCGGAGGAGACGGCCGATAGCTCTGAAGTTCGCGTGTCGACCGGGGCTCGTCGAAGCGGTCGTTTGTTCAGGTTATCGTGCGGCTAATTCGCCAGGACCATGGTGTCCACTGGCACGGGCGCGTCCGACGATTCGGAGCCAGTCGATCGGCACACTGCGGGAGACAGTGCTGGTCAGCCGGAACGGGACCTTCAGTCGGCAGCGGCGGCGGGCCCGGCTGGCCAGCGCGCCGGCCAGTCCTCGGACCACGTTCCAGATAAGTCAGCAGAGCCGTCGGAGCAGTCCTCGGATCAGTCCTCTTATCAGTCCTCAGATAAGTCCTCTAACCAGTCCTCAGATAAGTCCTCTAACCAGTCTTTAGGTGAGTCCACTACTAAGTCTTTGGAGCAGCCTCCGGAAAAGTCGTCTGATCAGCTACCTACTCAGTCCTCAGATAAGTCCTCAACTCAGTCACCGGACCAGGCCTCAGCTAAGTCCTCCAGTCAGTCTTTGAAACAGTCCTTGGAAAACTCGTCTCATCAGCCCTCTCATTCCTTAGATCCGTCCTCAAATCAGTCCCATGACCAAACCTCAGATAAAACCCAAAATCCACCACCGGAGCAACCGCTAAATCAAATATCTAACCAGTCCTTAATCGAAACCTCTGATCAATCCTCTGATCTTTCTCCTGGGCAGTCATCTGGCGAACCCATCAGCCAACCCTCTGCCCGATCCTCTAGTCAGCTGGCTGAAAAGCCTTCACAGCAATCTTCTGAAGACACCCCAGAGAAGCCTACTACCCAGTCCTCTATCTCTAGCGCCGCCCTTTCCACCGATCAGGCAGGTTCCGTAGTCATCCATTCAAGTGTCACTACCACTCAACCTCATTTGCTACCTGGGCAGCCTATTCCTTTACCTAAACACCCAGATTCTTTAATTGTTCAGGCTGATAATTCCCCTGAACAATCTGGCACACCCAGTCAGTCAGATTCCTATCCTGGACATCTTGAGACTCTCCTCGAAGAGCCTGACCTATCACCTGGACAGCCTGTGTCCTTACCCGGGCAGTTTGACCCCTCGCCTAGTCAAAATGACCGCGTAGGTAAACAGCCTGTCTCATTCTCTGGAGAACTTTCCACCGTCGCCACCGTCGAACAGCTCCTTCCATCCTCTGCTGAAGCGTCGTCAGCTTCTTCGTCGTCGCGACCGACGCGCAGTCCAAAGCCGCCGAAGATCCGCATCACCCGGCCTCCGCGCGAGTCCTCTGTGTTCGCCTCGCTGCTGCCGGGCCGGTCGCGCGCCGGACCAGTGGCAGAGAGTCGGGCCAAGTATCGTGCCCCGACCGTCCCTCGCCTGCCAGCCGTCATGTCCGGAAGAAGAACGGCGTTCGGCGGCGACTCTGCTGATCCCGCTCGGCAGAGGACCTCTGTGTTCGACCGGCTGTCGCGGCCGGACACGAGGTCGCGTGGCAGGAGCAGTGTTGTGCAGGAGCGGCCACAGCCGCCTGCGGTGGCAGCAACGTCAACTGACGAGACAAGTCGGCCACGTGCTGAGGAACTGTATGACCGTCTCATCAGCGGCCGTTCCCTGCACGACCAGCCAGACTCTTCCAGCAAGGAGATCTCGGCTCCGCGCACGGTGGCTGCGACGGTCAGTGTGACAGAGGAGAAGCCGGCGACGCCGCCCAGACTTGTTCCGCCGCTGCCGAGACAGCCGACAGTTGCCAGCATCAGCATCGAAGATGAAACGCGTCCTGCACCTCGTCAAATGCCGGGGACGTCTACGAAACAGGCCGCAGCGACGAGAGGCAGCGTATTCGACAGGCTGTACGGAGCCAAAACAGGCAGAGTCAGAGCCGGGGCGAAAGGTGAGCAGAATGATGGCAGTGCCGCAGTTGCGAGTGGAGCTCCCCCTCACGATGGATCGGAAGCGAAGGATGCCAAGGAAAATGAAAAGAGCCAGGCAGTTAATGGTCGCAAAGGCAATGCTGATGCAGGGAAAAGGAAAGACACTGTTACGAAGGACAGTCGTGCAAAGAAGGAAAAGGCAGCTAAAAGTGAGGTAGAAACGAGCGATGAGACCGACAACACCACGAATGACGACAAGACGGGACGAAAACGGGACAAGCAAAGCTCTCTCTACGACAGGCTTTTCGCAGGCAAACCGACAGCAACCACCAGCGAGCGCACTTCACTGGTGGAAGAAAGGGAAACTGTGAAACGTCAGGAGGCCAAGAAACGCATCAACAAGCGAAAAATACAGCCGAAACCTGAGAAGCGTCCGACGGAGGTACCGAAGCGCGCTCCAAGAGCCCCAGCTCGCCGTCAGGGAGGCAGCGTGTTTGACCGGCTTTACCGCGGCGTGCCGGTACACGCCACCCGCGACAGTGATCTTCTGACACCCGAGGGAACTACTGATCAGTCGCGGACCCGCCGTCGCAGCAGTGACGCCAGCGCCAGCGACCAGGATAGCGAGCCCGAGACTCGACCACGCTCCAAGTCGCCGGTGAAGCGCTCCTCGAGCGGCATCCACATGGCGGACGTGGCGCTAGTTTCTGCGGGCGAGGAGAGCCGCCTCCAGCCGGGCGTCCTGCCGCACGTGAAGCGCACCAAGGCCTTCAGCATCTTCGGCGTGCCGGTGGTGTTCCCGGGCCGGCTGTTCGGTCGCCGGAAGCGGGAGGACGGCGACGTGGAGAGCCTGCGTGAGAAGGGCCCGCAGCTCGACCCGAGCATGGTGAACACCACCTCGATGGCCCGCGGCGCCATCCCAGTTCTGCCCCGCTCCGCCGCCTACCTTTGTCTGCTGCTCAATATCTTTCTGCCGGGTCTGGGGACGGCAGCCAGCGGCCTGCTCGTGCACTGCATGGGTCGCACTCGCTATTCGGTGGAGACGACCAAGCAGGACCGTTGGGCGAGCACGTGCACCAACCTGGTGGTGGCGCTGATGCAGCTGTACACGCTCACCTTCTGCCTGGTCGGCTGGTTCTGGAGCGTCGGCTGGGGGGTCATCATGGTGACGGTGGCTGACCAGCACCGCTCGCTGCAGAGCATGAGCGCCGAGGAGCGCGCCGCCCAGACACGCCGCACTTCGTTCCAGCAGCTCATCAGCAGCGACTGAACGGCGGAGGGCCAGGCGCGGCACGGTAGTGGAACGGCCCCCAGACGGCAGCAGAGCGGCGTCCCAGCGCGCGAAGTCGCGTGACACCACCACCACAACAGTGTGTATGTCACTACGTGCACCACATATCTACATATATGTAGACGTTTGGAAATAGAGAACTATTTTGTGATCATGCGATAGTGCAAGTTGCTTGGAATCAGTAAATTAATAGCTAGTTTTAACCCTCGCCGGCACAGGGGGGTTGATGCAACCCCCCTAAGGTTTTTCGCGAATAACTCGCGTAAAAAGCGGCCGATCGCGACGAAACTTTCAGTACCCTCGCATTGATCAATTTAACACCTACCCTGAAAATTTCATGACCCTGACCTAGAGCACTTCATGGGCCGGATAAATCCGTTATCCACGGATAAATCCGCGGACCGGATAGGATTGGATTCTAAATTTGTTAAAAAAGAACGGATATGGGCGGGCCGGATTTGGGAATTGAAGGTTGAACCCGGATCAAAACGGATCAAAATTTTAACATTCAACATTGAAGTTAAAAATTATTCTAATGTGTTAAGCGGCAGCAGAGGTTTGATTAAAGTAATAGTAGTAGTAGTAGGTTTATAAGCATGGTTTTTGGAACCATGATGGTCTGTGAGATGTATGGCTGTCTGGTCCCTTAGATTGAATTTGTTAGTCCAGTTTTGGGTGAAACCAGTTATTGGTGAAACGGATTATTACGGATATTTTTTGGAAGTTTGGCTGCAATACGGGCCATGGGTGGGCCGGATTCTGATATTCAAAGAAAGGCGGATAATGGGCGGATCTGGATATGACTTGCCGGATATGGGCCGGGCCGGATCCTAAAAAGCCTATCCGTGAAGTGCTCTACCCTGACCCAATTGACCTTTGACCTGTGACCTCTTTTCCGAGACCATGTTTGGCCAGAATCGCGATTCGGCGTATGTCGGCTCGCATTAGCCGCGCTTTTGCAAGCTTTTCGTGGTTTCAAACGTTCAAACATGTGATTTGATGTTGCTCCCATACATTAGGGTGGGTGTCAAGGTCACCTGAAGGTCAGGTCAGGTCATTGACCTTTGGTGACCTCGGGTGACCTGGGTTCACTTTTTCGAGTTTTACATGTTTCTAAGCTAGTTCTTGGAGCTGAATTCGAATTCAGCAACCATTTGAACATTTAAGAAGTAGTTTTGGTGCCTTCGTAACATGTTGCGAAGCTGTCAGAGGCGGTTGACACGTATTACGAATACCCGTCACAACCCCTACCGGTTGACCTGACCTGACCTGACCCGACCTGGTCTAAATGCTTAAAGACATCATCTCTGATCAAAACTAACACGATATTCGTGATCAGCACCCCGGAAAACCACATAGCAGCCACACTTTACGACTTTCTAACAGGTCCCGATTTTCCCGGTTTTCGGGTCATTGACCTGACCTGGAAGGTCACCCGATGACCTAGGACCTTAAAATTCGGTATCATCGGCTTCCTCTCGTGACGGGCAACACGCTCGTTTTTTCCCGCGAAGCTCTAGCTCGATCAGGGGCCAAACGCGAGGGGGGGCGTACCAACTTGTGCCGTCGAAGGACGGAAAATGGCCTGTGCCGGCAAGGGTTAAACATTGGTCTATATGTTTTTGTGCACGACACATTATAAAGTGGCATACATTTTATCGATTGGCGTTGCATTGACGTTAGGCACATGTGTAAAACAACGATCTTCTGTGCATAGTGCTTTTGAACTTACCATTTGCTTTTCTTGTTCTCTCGCCTCAGTCGATCCATTTGATATGAAGTAGCTAAACTCATCATAATTAGTATTTAGTATGTATTTTTACTAGTTACAAAAAAAATTGATATAGGTAGGTAGTCTACACTGTGCAGTCAAGTAAGCAAAGGTACAATAGGTACGCGTAGTTGTAACAAATACGATGCGATGTTAATAATCCTAGGTAACTATTTGGCTCTTTGGGCACAAATATATGTGCATGTCTACCTGTGACCGTTTTTAGCCTAGGTATCATTGATATTTATTATCATAATGGTCAACAAATTGCTATAACTGTATATGCTATACCTGTGCTATAAATTATAACTACCTATTGTACTTGGGCTCAACCTGATCTCCCTCGGGGGCACGTGGGTCTAGGTACCGATTTTAATATTGTTATTTCAGATATAATTTATCAAGTCACTATTATCTAATGGACATTGACGTAAAGGCTTAGGTACATTTATCTTTCTTTGGAAAAAAATTGGGAATTTTAGCGCTTGACAAGTGATAACACAGGGACGCTTTTACAAGAACGTTCGTGGTAAAGTCAAACAATAGCAATGCCCAAAGAAGTGAGATAGCTATAAGAATATTTGTGCACATAAGTTATATAGCTACAGAAGGTAGCTATATAAGTGTATGAACATCGCAGATATCGTCGCCATTAATCGTAGCTGATGCGTGCAGGGCACTTGCCTCATGCCTGACCATTGACCGGCCTTCTTCAGCGCGCAGACAGGACGCCTCTTGTATTCTGTATGAAACATACCTCAGTAGGTATTATTTGTCGGCATGCAAAAACTGAAAATGATTTCCTCGAAATGTCGCATTTCATTCCGTCTTTTGCTAGGCTACGGATCATTATGTGTTTTGTTATTTTATGTGTCCTGAATCGTTGCCGTTCATGTGACCGTCTCGGTCTGACTGGCCCTGCTGGAGGCCGGGTCAGCGGGAGGGGGTGGGGGGGGGGGGGGGGGGGGTGGGGGTCAGCTGACCGCCGCGCCGACCAGCGACGGCCCGGTCCTCGGTGTCAGAGAAACATTGCGCTTTTCCATGTAGCTGCCAGTATGCGGAGGCTCGTGGGGGTGTATAGTCGTCTTGGAGTTTACGGGGTGACGTGCATGAGGGCAGTCGATGCAGCCACCTGTTATGGTTTCTGGAGGGATGCGAGAAGTGCCGCGCCGCGTGGAGACTGTACTCTATTATACACACTTCTGTACTCCCGCAAATAAACTGCACAGAAACGTCACCAGTGTATATGTATTTGCATAAATAACGGCAAGCCCTCGAAAATCAGAAGACGAGATGATTTTATTTAACGACCTATGTATATCGACGGTAGCTCTAGCACTATGCGAAACCAGCGTAGCTGTTAGCCATTTTTGTTTTTCAGTATGTCAACATCTATAGGTACAAACCGCAATGTATGTATGCTCGGATTTGCTTCACTGTCAGTTACAATGCAGTGGCCATGTTCATTCATTGATAGGCCTACATGTTGGAAGACTGATGTTGCAGAATAGCTCCCTAATCAGCGGCGGGTATCTGTCGTAGTCAAGGTCTGGAATGCAGCATGGCTTGGTGATTGGCGCCGGCAGTCCGGGGGCGGGGGTGTCCTCGAACGTGTTGCAACTGGAGCACTTGTAGCCATGGGGGCAGCCCTCGCAGATGCATCCGACAGCCAGGCACACAAAAGGTGGTCTTGTGGTTGGGGTAGCCGTACCTATAAAACGAGAATGGTGGTAACGTATCTGTTATCGTGGTTTAACGCACTACAGTTACATAATATGTAAGCGCCACAAACATACAGAAAAAGAGGAAAAAGACAATGAATGCATATATAAATAAAGCGCCATAGTACCTATGGTGTACACAAGTTGAAACTTTACACAATTACGAAACTGTTGTCGAACTTAAACACGATTTGATGCGATCGTGATTGAGTGCCCCCATACATCCAATTTTCCGCCTTACATTACATAATACATAATGCACATCTACATCCATCCATCCATCCAACCATACATACATACACACATGCATATTACGTCATACATACATGCATACATTCATACATACATACATACATGATTCCATCCATTCATACATACATACATACATGATTCCATCCATTCATACATACATATCTTCATGCATACATACCATCACATACAAACATACTTACACAGGGAGCTAGAACTTAAAGGAAAAGGGCCACCTTTAACATGGGGATTGAAACTGAGATAGCCATCTTGTAGCCCGTGTCCGAAAACCTAACTAACTGGCTCCTTACGGCCGATTTCGGCCTCCATTCGTAGTTATCGGCAATTTCAAAAGAAAATACGCCAGGAATGCGTCCTTATCCCAGGAATGCGTTCTTATCCGACAATACAGCCACCCGCGGCGAGGCTTTGGTTTTTTACCAATCAGCTCCAACCAGCTCAGCTTTAACCAATCACCTTATCTGACACAATCCGACGAGTCTGTCTTCTGAACGCTGATTGGCTTGAGTGTGACGTCATCGCTATGCCATCATACAGTAGGTGCCGTAGAGAGTATCAACATAGTACCAATATGTGAAATAGTTTTAAATACTTTTTCGCGAATTGTGCACTTCTGGCACCAGTTTTAAAAAGAAAATGAAAAATAATAATGTCAAAATGAAAAACAACGATATCTTCATATTTCACGAAGGTGGCCCTTTTCCTTTAAGGCAAGATCATTGCATATTATGGATGTGTCTCCTAAGCGAAAGAAATTATTTTCCCTATACATAGGTCCATAATCTATTATACAGCTGACGTATTTTAATAGCTAAGTTAGGTACTGGTCCCGTTCTGTACTTAAAGGGACTATCCCACCTTTAACATGGGGTTTGAGTTGAGATAGCCAAGTTTGCGGCGAGGTTCAGAAACCACTATCTATCTAGGTTGCAACCCCCGCGGCCTCTTGGTGTTGAAGAAATTCGTTCCCTTCATTTGAAAATGGGCCTTGTACAAGGCCCTATCTTCAACATGGAGCGACCGTTAGTGTGACGTCACCTCGTTTAGTCATTCTGATTTAAATGGGGTTGTTCGTTGAAAAATCGCTTAAAACTTGGTCTGAACTTTGTTGTGGTGCCTACAGAGTAAAAAGAATCAGTTCTATGACCATAGGCGCGGGAGCGGGGGGGGGGGCAGTGGGGGCAGCTTGCCCCCCAACTCTAGGGCCGTGGGGGCGGTGCCCCCACAACTTTGAGACGAAATACCGCACTTTTTTTGCAAATGTTTGTTCTTTTTTGCTTGAAAAGCCAAGGGATGAAAAATAAGTGGCCTAAAACCGGTGAGAAAACTAGATTTGGGGGTACCCTAGGTTGATCTCCATTATGGTGTGCCCCCCCCCCCCCCCAGTCTGAAAGTAGTTCCCGCGCCTATGTCTATGACAGTAATGTGGCCTGGGGAAGGAGGTAATTTTGGGCTGTGACGTCACATATTTGAAAGTTTGTGTTTGGAATATGGGAAGCCTAAGATGTTTAATGAAAAATAAATGCCAGAACCGTGTTCCTGGTCATCCAATCTATAAAGTCGGGCACAATTTAACTGGTTTTAACAACATCTTAGAAGGTGGGATAGTCCCTTTAAGTTACTCAATACTCACCTGCTTGAAGCCAGACGGCTATAGCCAACAGAACGGCAGATGCCAACAGCAGTGCACGCATCTCAGCTACTTGTGTGGATACCGATAGCTCACTGTGATACGGCTGGTTCTACAGCCGGCTTATATCGGCAGTGGGCGTCTGACACGGACACAAAGCCACCGACAGGACAGAGCTGGCCAGTCCACGTGACAACTGACAGCGGGTGTCGCGCCGCGGGCGCACATTGACCTTTGGATGTACTGCCGTGTGATTCATAGGTCGTGCACCTTTTGCTGACGGTCACCCTTCAAGGGGGAAAAATTGTCGAACTGATGGAAAAAGAAACTACACAATAACCAACCCTTGTAATCTTACATGTTGGTTAACGAACATTACAGATGTATCGAAGCTTTCAACAGCGATTGATACCGAGCTTCTACATTTCTTTTGCGGACAGTAATGGCAGAACAATATTAAGACAAAATAAATGCACTCGAGAATAAAACATCTTTTTTTAATATTTCTTATGATAGGTAAGTACCAACATAAAGATCTTATGTATATAAGATCAGAGTTTCGGAGTCGTGGTAGTGCTCTTCCGACTCCGACTCCGACTCCGACTCCGGGCTTCTGACCGACTCCGACTCCGACTCCGACTCCGGGTCTGATACAAAGGGCAGTGGTGGCTGTCAAAATTCCGCGTCATGATATAACGCGCTATGCTAGGTCTACAACAGGGTGTCCGGAAGTCCTGGCGCTTTTCAACATTTTTAAAATAAATGCCTTTGGTCCATAGGTACTCAACAATAGAAAAAAACAATGACCAGGAACACCAAGCCACATGCTTCTGCTATAAGTGCCCATTCCTTGTAACCACCGTCTGTGCCGACGACGGCCGCGATGCAAGGGTGGAAACGTCTGCGGGTTTTGACAATGCAGGACATTTCCTTTCCTCCCATGCTGTCAAGTGTCATGATGCGAGTCTTCAGCGACTCCAGGCAGTAGCGGCGGAACACCTTCAATTAAGGGGGGCACTGCCGACTTTTGGTCCCATTCTCTCCATGCAACACCCATAGGGCTAATGTTAACCCGCGCCCTGGTGGGGTCTGTTTATAACGCGACCTGGTGGGGGGGGGGGGCTATTTTTTGCCCCCCCTCGTATCTCCGAAACTACTGGACGGATCCGAAAAATTCAAACGGCGTTCGAAAGGCCTGTCAAATTTGTCGAAGGAAACCAAATTTTATTGACCTCGGGGTCACCGATGACGTCACAGGTCAGGTCAAAGATGAAATGTTTCACCATTCACGGGTCTTCTAGGGAATGCGCTATAACACCGAGGAAAACGCATTTTGTCGGGAATCAGCGATAGGGCGTCAGTTGCCTAGTAGATATGTTGCTGTTAGAGGTCACTGGTCATACCAGTTCAGGTCACAGGTCAGGTCACCAAAGGTCACCAAGGGTCACCACATGAACCCAACTTTACTAAGGTTATGCGATGCATGTTTTATGGCCAGTTTTTCATTTCCAACTCAATGGTGTTGGTTATAAGACCATCAGGTACGGTTTAGGTCACTTTCTGGTGGAGGTCAGGTCAAGGTCAGGTCAAAAAAGGTCAAATTTCAAAGTTGATATTTTTGCATAAAATGGGTATTGATTCGATGCAGCTCGTCACGGGGAGTCTAATGGTGGTCTTTGTTTTGCGCTACGAGGTCTAGAATTGCTGAAAATCGAGTTTGAAAATTTGACGTCATCAATTTTGAACAGTTTTTTCACTATAACTTGGCCAAAAAAAGAGGTATCGATCTCAAATTTGGTATGTAGATAGAAGGCGATAAGGACTATCACATATATTCCGGTTTTTTCGAAATTCAAAAAACTTTTTGGATTTTTTGGCTATTATATTCAAAAAATCTTTTTTTTGATTTTTGGGGGTCAAAATCCAAAAATTTCAAAAATCCGAGATAGCAGTTTTGTAGCCCTGTCCATTTTACAGCTTTTATGTTTGTATCATTTTTCTGTATTTGCAAAGCTATAGGCCTGACAGCTCTTCCCGCGAAACCCTTTTTTGGGTCGAAAGCGGCAGAACATGACGTCACTCTGACGTCATTTCCGGCCAACCTATCATAGCCTTTGGAAAAATTTTTGGTCACAATGTGTAAAATTGATGTCCGGGAGGGTACTGAAAGTTTGGTGACGATCGGCGCAGTGGTTCTGGAGATATATCGAAAAGTCTGGAGGGGGGGCAAAAAATAGCCCCCCCCCCCCACCAGGGCGCGGGTTAAAAAGTCAAAATCAAAGGGGGGCACGGTGCCCCGGTGCCCTCCCCGTTCCGCCGCCTGACTCCAGGCTGGGATGAGAGATGGCCTAGAGCTTATTCTGCAAAACGCGTAGTATGCCTTAGTCGAGCGGATTAAGGCTGGGATAATAAGATGGCCTAATCTCATTTCACCACGGTGATCTGGTCCGCCGAGCTCCTCTGTCAGTTTGGATAGGACGGCAGCGGCATTGTTGGAGGGCGCTCCGTGCTGTTGAAGTGCGAAATGACCCTTAGGGCAAGTCGCCTTGATTGTGGTGTCCACGAACCCCTCGTGGACCAGCCGGTCATTCATTTATTTGAACTTGATGAAGATGATGGAACATTTGTGTCCATCAGACCCCAGATTTTCTTCGATTGCCGCTGAAATGCTGCTTCAGTCTCAGCAGCTTTGACATACCTACCGTGGTCGTAACCGAGTGAGAATATTTTCTAAGAAATTTCCGATCCGGAATGCACCTTTGCCTGCTCAACCGTTCGCCGGGAAATGCCGCATCGCGCTGCAACTCGCGCCTCGTTCAAATCGCACCGGGCCCCCGCGCGCGGGCTCTCAGCGACAAGGCGCATCTTCGCCCATATACCTAGCACTGAAAACGGTTTAACCCTCGCCCTGGCAGGGGGGGGGTCGATGCGACCCCCCCCCCTAAGGTTTTTCGAAGATAGCGTAAAAACGGCGGCCGCAGCGCCGCCAAATTTGGCACAGCCTATGGGCAACCTTTTTACATATGACCTGAAAATTGCAGGTCCGGTGACCTTGGGTCAGGTCACCAGGTCAAAAAACCGGTACAAGGTCATGGTCAAATTTCAATTTTCTTTTTGCGCCTGTCCAACTCACAGTTTTGGACTGATTTCCTTCAAACTTTCAGGATGTGCTAAGTTCACCGAGTTGTATAACATATAGTTCGGGTTTTTTGAG